>NC_133621.1:191200737-191403237 GCF_048593235.1 Sminthopsis crassicaudata
TCTAGAAGATGGCTCCACCATTCAGAATCTCTCCTGCCTGTGAAGAAGAGATGAGAAAAATGCTGGTCCTACTAGGGCATATGGGTGTGCAACACTATATATACTGTCAGTGATTTGATATGTTTGCTGTTTTGCTAAAGTGCTTCTCTTCCCTGTTTTAGTCTTGCTACCAAGGGATAGGTTGGCCGGATAGATTTGAGTGGATGTGGGGGAGGGGGAGGGAGTGAGGAAAAGACAGGAGGGGAGAGAGGGAAAGAGAGGGAGGAGGAGGGGGAAGGGAGAAAGGAAAGAGGAAGGAGGGGGGAGAGGAAGGGAAGAGACAGACAGAGACCACACAGAGACAGAGATAGAAACAGATAATGAGAGAGACACAGACAGAGCCAGAGACAGTGACAGAAACAGGAAAGACACAGAAACAGAGAGATAGAAACAGAGACACAGAGATAGACACACACACACACACACACACACACACACACACACACACACACACACATACACACACACACAAAGACAGAGACAGAGGGGCAGAAACAACGACTGAGAAACAGACAAAATGAGACAGAGACAAGGAAGAAAGGAGGGAAGAAGGGAGAGGCAGGCAGGGACAGAAACACAATGGCAGAGACAGACAGACAGAAAGAGATAAAGGCAAAGAGACAGCCAGAGACAGACAGAGATTCAGAAATGATGGAAAAACAAATTTAAGTCAATAAAAGTAAAAAATTTTAAACGAAATGATTGGGTTAAATTTCTAAAATCTCTTTCATCTCTAAATCCTATGATTCCATGATTGGGAAAGGCAACAGAAGGGTAGAATTATAGAATCACAATAAAAATTTAAAGAAAAAAAATCTGATTTCATGGATTCCAGATTAGCTGGAAATCGCTAGTTCTCAAGCCCCCAGCAGGAGCTGTGAGGTGGAAGGGACCGAGGAACGATCCCACTGGCACTCGCGGAAGCCCGAGGCAGAACAAAAGGGAAATCGGGCGGTCGGCTCCTTTTCGGAATCCCACCTTTCCTTTTCCCTCCGGAATTGCGGGCGGTGATTAGCGGCCCGCAGCCGCCAGCCGCGGAACGTGAGCCTCAGCCTTGGCTCTGGCCCAGCATCTCCCTCAGTCTTCTCCCGACCCCCAAGGGACTGAAGGGAGGCACGTGACCTCTGTCCCAAGGTTCTGCAAGAGCTGATTCAAGGCTGCAACACCTAGTCCCGGGCTCGGCTTTGGCGCGGATGGGAAAAGGCAAGATCTCGCTTGCAGGGAAGCAGCTCCGGGTTGCAGGGCTAATCTGGCAGCTTTCGCCCTTCCCCCCCCTACAAACTTTCGGCTGTTGTGACGGAAGCAGGAACTTACTAACCGCAGAATCCTTCCAGAGCAATTGCGTAGGATACAGATCCCTCTTTTCCACCCCCACCCCCCCCTCTGCGGGCAATCTTCCGCTGGGAACGGTCTTCGGGACTTTGCCACCCTTCTCAGCGATCTTAGGTATTCCTGCAACTAAGTTCCTCCTGCTGCAGGCTGCGG
Source organism: Sminthopsis crassicaudata (assembly GCF_048593235.1). Lineage (NCBI taxonomy): Eukaryota > Metazoa > Chordata > Mammalia > Dasyuromorphia > Dasyuridae > Sminthopsis > Sminthopsis crassicaudata. Next base: position 191,202,262 of record NC_133621.1, read on the forward strand.
GCAGCATCAGGCTTTCCCCGGAATCCTTGGGCCAAGGTAACCGCGCCTCCATTCCTGGCTTTATAAAACCACGGTGCCCTCCCATCCCCAGTGATACCCACTGGGGTCTGAAAATGAAGCAGCCCTCTCTTTCCCTTTTACCGCAAGATCAGGCACCTGTCCTTTCCAGATCTACCCCAGACTCCACTAATTATTTACATTGTTAAGAGTTTTTACTTGGGGAGGCGGAGGATTTGCTACATTGAGTACCTTCGGAGAGGGGGGGAGGGGGATGATGGTGTGCATATTTGTTTTGTTTACCCCTTCTAGAGGGCCCAATTAAGAACTAAGAGTAGAAGCTGTTAAAAGGTTAATTTCTGCTCCAGATATTGAAGAAGTTTTTTTTTGTTTTTTTTTTTTTAATTAAATCTGTCCAAAAGAGACCTGGAAGATGGTAAGTTTCTCATCGCTGGAAGTGCGCAAGCAGAATGTGGGTGATAATTTATTGGGGATTCATGGGGCGGGCTCCTGCTCTAATGTGATTTGTACCAGAAAGTCTCTGAGGTCCCTTCCAACTAGATGCTGGGATTCTGCAAGCTACTCCTGAAAGCAATAGCAAGAACAACAGAAGGGTAGGAACCGGAGGATTGAAGATTATGAATTGAAAGGGACCTCTACTCCAAAATCCAGAGCAGGAACTGAGGTCTAGAATAGTTGTGACCTTCATAAGGTCATACTGGCAGCAGCAGGTCAATGGGCACTTAGTAAGCCCCCTCAATGGGCCAGGGTGTACAAAGGATGGTCAAAGAAAGCTCCTGCTTTCAAAGAGCTCGCTAAGGGAGGAAGCAACAAGCAAATAACTATATTCAGATAAGACACAGGACAAATTAGAGGTAGTCAGTGGAAGGAGGACTGAGAATTAAGGAGGGTTGGGAAAGGCTTTTAGGTAGGAGTTCAAGGTAATGAGGAGGAAGAAAATTCCAGGTGAGGGGACAACCAGTGAGAATTGGGTGATGGCTAGAGATGGGGTATTTTGTTTGAGGTACATTAAGAAGGCCAGTGTCAGTGGACCGAAGTGTGTGGGGGGGCAGGGAAGCAAAATGGTCAGGCTTGGAATGCAAGTGTTATTTCTGATATCGAAGAGGATAGGGAACCACTAGAATTGATTGAATGGGGAAAGGCTGACATGATCAGACCTATGTTGTAGGAAGTTTAGAAAAGATTAAAGTGGAGAGAAAACTTAAAGAAGATCAACCATCAGACTATTGCAATCGTCCAAGTGTGACATGTTTAGCCTATATTGGATTGCTATTTAGGAGAAGGGGAAAAATTCAGAACACGAGGTTTTGCAAAGGTAGATGTTGAAAACTATCTTTGCATGTATTTTGAAAAATTAAAATATTTTTTAAAAAAGAAAAAATAGTCCAAGTGTGAGAAATGATGGTCTTCCCCAGGCTGATGGTTGTGTCAGAGGGCAGAAAGAGAATGTATGTGGTAAAGAAAATGCCCCACAAAATAAGAGTAAGACTTATGGTGTGGCTAAAAGAGAGATGTAGTAGACATCTCTAGCCTCTTCTCCTCCCACTACTTTTTCATAGAAGACTTCCATTCTTGCCAGAATGGAAAACAGGAGATTGGGGACCAAACTCCTCAGAGAGAGGGGGTAACAGACTAGAATTATATCCACTTGTTCCATTAAATATTGTTCACCTAGGCCGCAGTGGTCCTCAGACTTTTTAAATAGGGGGCCAGTTCACTGTCCCTCAGACTGTGGGAGGGCCAGACTATAGTAAAAACAAAAGCTCACACTGGGGGCAGCTAGGTGGCGCAGTGGATAGAGCACCAGCCCTGAATTCAGGAGGACCCAAGTTCAAATGTGGTCTCAGACACTTAACACTTCCTAGCTGTGTGACCCTGGGCAAGTCACTTAACCCCAGCCTCAATAAAAAACAAAACAAAACAAACAAACAAACAAAAACCACACACATTCTGTCTCCACCCCTTAGCCTATTTGTCATAACCCAGCAGGACCCATAAACGTCCTCAGTGGCCACATCTGGCCCATGGGCCTAAGTTTGAGAACCCCTGAACGGATATACTCAGGTTCCATCAAACTTCTGATCACTTTGTCATTTGGGGGGAAGGATACCTCAAGCTCTACATCCAAAGATCCATCCTTTTCCCACCTAATAGTATTTCTTTAATGAATACACATGGCAAAAAAAAAAAATAAAAAATTTCCAAATTGTAGATTGGACCCTCAGTATATTTTCACAGTATGAAAAAACAGGTTATTAAATTTTTCCTGTTAACTCAGACCCTCATAAATTCATCTAGATTTGACCAAAGATTGTATATGGGAGGTAGCATGTAAGAGAGGACAAGGAATTCAGAATGACACCTAGACTCAAGATTTAAATCCAGTATCTCTATATTTCATTCCAGTTTAATTTTCACTTTCTTCCTCCAGGGATTTTTTTTATTAATTTAATAATTATACATTTTTTGACAGTATATATGCATGAGTAATTTTTTAATAACATTATCTCTTGTATTCATTTTTCCAGATTTTCCCCTCGTTCCCTCTACTCCCTCCCCTAGATGACAGGCAATCTCATAAATTTTACATGTGTTACAATATAACCTAGGTACAATACATGTGTGTAAATCCAATTTTCTTGTTGCAATTAAGTATTAGATTCTGAAGGTATAAGTAACCTGGGTAGATAGACAGTAATGCTAACAGTTTACATTCTCCCAGTGTTCCTTCTCTGGGTGTAGTTGTTTCTGTCCATCATTGATCAGCTGGAAGTGAGTTGGATCTTCTTTATGTTGAAGATACAGGGATTTTTCTTAAACCTCCCAATGTTGTAATTATGGTACCTGCCTTTTTCCCCAGTGAATTTTAAAAGGAGATATATTAGTGCATTATCATTAAAAAAAAAAAAAAGACTAAATGAGAGTCTGAGGTTAACAGGAAATTTTTAATAACCTTGTTTTTTTTTTCTTATCTAGTTTTTAACCTACTCCATCCATATAGAAGCTAATAAGTTATTATCTGTGAAATGCTTATTAAAAAGATTTTTATATATCATGGGTTCTTATACTGCGAGTCCCATCATATATCTCACACCCTCTTATATTGTGGTATATAATGCATTCTAATAATTCAGTTCTCCAAACATTTATTAAGCAGATTCCCTACAAGGCCCTGTTTGTGATCTAATGAGAAAGAGACCAAAGGCTCAAATATTTATGACTACCAATACCTTCCCTTTGGCTTGAATTTTTATCTGCTAATAAAAAACAACAATTTTTTGAAGATAAAACTTAAAATTAATTGTTTCTAAGGTATATATAAGGATCCTTAGATCTGTTCTGAGATTATTTTCTAATAGAGGTAAAAACAAAGAGGAAGACTATTGAGGGAGATCACTTTAAAGTATCAATTCATCATTCTGTTTCCTAATATTTTTGTGACCTTGAATATTTATATAACCTGTCTGGGTTTCAATTTCCTAAGATGGAAAATGGATCTCTAAAGACCCTTCCCAAGTGAAATTCTATGATCTGAGTGAGTGTGGGTAGAAGTGGTGGTCATAGAAATCAGAGATTGGAGTTTTTCCCCATATCCAAAGCTTTGTTCAGGTCAGTTTCTACTTCCGACTTAAATTTCCTAATCCACTGGCAAAAGAGAAGTGGAGACAAAATAAAAGATTCAGACCCCCTATTAGAAAAAGGGTGGCAATGTTTAGGCAAGCATGATTAAGTTTATAAGAAAAAAAATGTCAAAATTAAATTCTTTTTTTCCTCATCTCCAGAATGCCATCATCATCATCATCATCATCATCATCATCATCATCATCATCATCTATCTAGCATTTATTATGTTCCATGCATTGTGCTAAATGTTTGAATGAAGACCAATATTCAGTTCTTCCTTCCCTTCCAACTAGTGGAAGGAGAAACCAAAAAAAAGGTGTCCAATACAGTAAATAACATATTTTTTCCCAGTGCCTTTCTGCAGTATTTTTTTTAAGTATTAATGAGTTGTAACAATATGTACTATGAGAGGCAGTATAGCAGAATAAATAGAAAGCCAGCCCTGGCAGAAAAGATTGAGTTGAAGCTCCCCAAATTTATATTAAGATACTTAACTCTCTTTTTATTTTTGGCAGTTGGGGTTACTTGTCCAGGGTCACACAGCTAGTTAGTATTAAGTTTCTGAGGCCTTTATTTGAACTTACTTTTCTGACTTCAGAACTGGTGCTCCATCCATTGAGCCACCTCTTCTTCCCTAATACTTAACCTCTCATTGCCCCAAGGCAATACAAATATAGAAATCATACACAAATTGCCTATCTACAAAGATGAAAGAAGTTTTCCTACTAGGAGTTCTTATAATTAAAATGTTAAAATACTCAAATATGTGATTTCATTGATTTGGATTTTTTTCTTCTAATGACATAAATTGAAACTCATTCATTCCTTTCCTTATTTTGGTAAACAATTTGTTTAATATTGGAATTAATTGCTCTTGATTATTTGATAGAAGTTTTTTTCTAAATCCATCTAATTATGTTTTTCCCCTCTTTGGAAATTTGATTATGGCTTCTCCAATTATTTTTCCTGAAGTTGAGTTATTTTAATCTTATTATTATATGATTACAAAATAGTTTCTAATGATTTCCATTGTTTTCTTTTCATCTGTTGTAATTTGTTTTAATTTTTAAGCATGGTAACTAACTTTTCTTTTTCAAAACAAATTAACTAGCAGTTTATAAAGCTAAGTAGTTTCTTTAAAAATTAGCTTTTAATTTTTTCAACATTTTTATTTTCTCAATTATATTTCTTCTTGGTTTGGAAATTATAGTTTTATATTTAATTGAACTTCTTCATTTGTTGCTTTTCTAGTTTTTAAAGTTGTGTACTTTATAATTTAATATATAATATATAATTAATAAATATAATTTAAATATAATTTTCTCCTTAAGAAGTGCTTTGGCTGTATCTCCAAAGTTTTTGTATATTGAGGTTCTTTGATGAAATTACCAATTGTTGCTATGATTTATTTTTTGACCTATTATGTAAGTTTGAATCTTTTAAGTGCTTTTTATTCATTAAACTTTTTTCATTGTATTTTGCTAAGTAAATGATGTATTCAGTGTTTTTGTTTTTCTTCATCTGAGGTATTTATGTTTGAACATAATTTTTATTTTAATGTGGCATGTAAAAATATTTGCATGTATATCTGCATGCATGCATACACACACATAGTATTTTGTTTCCCATTCAGCAAGCACCCAGAGAACTATTTATCATATCTAACTTTTCTGAAATTCTATTCAGTTCCTTAATTTCTTTCATGTTTATCTTTCTGTGAGATTTGCCTAGATTTAGAGGAGACATATTGAGATTCCAAACTATTTTAGTTTTGCTTCCTATTTTTTAGATTTGAATATTTTTTATGTTTAAGTAATAATTGGATTAATTTTTTTCCTTTAAGTACTTGGATGCTATGCCATTCAGTGTGTCTATATGTGTATGCTTATATTATTTCATGAACTATGATATCTTTATCATAATGTAGTTTTCCTGCTTAGCTTTTTTTATTTTTTAAACCATGGCAGTTTTTATTGCTCCCTTGTCTGAGATTCTGGTTATCACATCTGCTTTTTAAATTTTGCCTAAGGCATAATAAATTCTAAACAGTCCCTCATTTTAACTCTGTGTGAATCTTTGTCTCAAGTGTGTGTCTTACTAATAACATCTTGGTGGAGTCTGTTTTCTAATTCATTCTGCTTCCCTCAGTTTTATGGATATATTCATCCTATTCAAGTTCACAGTTATGACTGTTAATTGTGTATTTCCTGCCATAATTTTTTTTTAACTTTGTTCTTTCTTTGTTTCCTACTCCATTCTTTACAAAGAAGTATCAAAAGAAAGAGGAATGTGATCAACACTAGTAATCTTTAATTGAAGTGGTGGCTCCTACTTCTCTGACCCTCCTTTTTTCCCCTAGTCAAAACCATTATGATTAGTTCTTACACTTTTTCTCATTTTAATCCTCCTTTTGAAGTTGAAGTCTGTTTTCCTATGACTCTTCCCTCCCCTGCTCTGTACTCTTGCATGGTATAAGCAGGCCCTGTCTGGTCCTGTCCCTTCAATAATCCCCGGCTGTCATTGTTGCTGTCTTAATAAGGTTCTGGATGAGATGGCTGGGACCAGGTATGGCCCGCTCTTGGAATCTTTTACTTTTTTTCCTGTCAGCTCAAGGCAGATATTTGGCCTAAACCTTTCTCTGTATCCTATGCAACTTGTTTTCATCCCCATTTAGAGCCTTCTATTTCTATTTGAATATTTATCTCAGGCTTCCTGTAAGGTCCTGGACAGAATGCATAGTAATTGAGCTGGCATTTTCTCCTAATGCATTTCTGCCACCCTGACTCCTTGGGCAGTGACCTGTAGAAGCTGGCTGTGTCTCACCCTGATTCTCTAATTTATTAGGGCTGAGACCCTGTTGGTTTCAGGCCCCAAATACTCTTGAGTTCACACTGACTTCCTTCTTTCTTAAAGTAGCCTCAGTATCAGCATGTTCTCACTCAGAGTACCTGAAACTCTCTTCTGTCTCTGTTATCCAACCCCATGTCACCAGAAGGTCCTGGATTGGATACAGAAACTTACTTATTTTTCTCTTTAGTTTTCATACTTTTTCGTGCTCTCTTACTGGAGCTCTTGTGGAAAAGCTTGGCTCCTCTATGATCCTAAACATCATCAGGTTTAACAGAACTCCCCTCAATATGTTATATGTTACAGCCTTTGTCATAGCCACCATTAGTCCTTCCATTGCTGTCTAAATTATATTAATTTTAAATCCTTAGACCAGTATATAGTCTTTCATAGCTTTATAGAAAAAAATGATAGAATGTTGATATGGGTCTTAATTTCTTTCTTTCTTTTTTTTTTTTAACTTAATAGTATTTTCCCCAATTACATATAAAGATAATTTTCAGTATTCACTTTTGTAAGATATAAGTTCAAATTTTTTCTCCCTCTCTTCCATCCCTCTTTCTTCCCTATGGATATGACATCGTTTATCCATTCACAAACCTATTAAACCTATTTCTATATTAGTCATGCTGTAAAAGAAAAGTCAGAAGAAAAGGGAAAAACTATGAGAAAAAAAGTAAATTAAAAAGATATGAAAGTAGTATGCTTCATTCTGCATTCAGTCTCCATAGTTCTCTCTGGATGCAGATGCCATTTTCGATTCCAAGTCTATTGTAACTATTTTAGATCACTGTTTTGCTGAAAAGAGCTAAATTGATCATAGTTGAACATCACACAATCTTGCTGTTACTATGTTCAGTGTTTTCCTGGTTCTGCTCACTTCACTCAGCATCAGTTCATGTAAGTCTTCCTGGGCTTTTCTGAAATCAGCCTGCTATTCATTTCTTATACACAATAGTATTCCATTACATTCATATACCAAAACTTCTTCTGACCTTTCCCAACTGATGGGCATCCACTCAGTTTCCAATTTTTTGCTACCACAAAAAGAACTGCACATGTGGTTCTTCCCCCTCTTTTATGATCTCTTTGGAATACAGTCCCTGTGATGGCACTGCTGGGTTAAAAGGTATATTAAATATCCATTTTCCTGAAGGCAATCCAACTTCTCCTTCTTTCTCTGGACCCATTTTATGCATTTGTACCACCTGTTCCAAATAGACATGAAACCAGAAAGAGAGGGGTTTTCTGCATCAATAATGTCAAACTCAAATAAAAATAGATTTCTTTCAGTCACATACTAAGAAAACCACAAATTAACATTATCTTTATTGAATTGTATTTTAAAATTTAGTCTGTTAAAATTTTCCAATTACATTTTAATCTGGTTAAGGGAAGTACTTGGGAGTTTTATAGAGACCTACAATGTAAGCTGACAGTTTGACCCCTCTGCACTGAAATGATAAAATCATAGACCCAAACCAAACATAACATTATGTATTGGTGCCAAACAGCTGCTAGATTTTTATGACTAGTTTGTTTCAAATCCGTTCCTCACCATCTAATAATCAAAACAGATCAAACTTACTACTTTCTGTCATGACCACCAATAAATTGAAAATTTTCCCAAGTCTGAATTAAATGGAATTTTTCTTATCTCCATTTGCAAAAGGAAGCCCTTTCTGATTAATTGTTTTTGACATTTGTTTCAGAGCTACAGTTTGAGAGAATTCCATTGTCTAAACGTTGCTTCTGAGGCAATAAGAAAAACAGAGAACTCATCATTTTTGAATTCTGAAAGCTGAACCTTAGTTAAAATTATAAATGTCCTTCAAAGTAAAATTGGGCCTGACTTATGCTTTTGTAATGATTTGTGCTTTGATGCCAGTACAATCAATAAGTCTGAGTTGCCCTACTGAGAGCCTAGAAGACGTCATGATTGACATCCAGTCATCTCTTGCTAATGGAATCAGAGGCATTGAGCCCATACATACAGAAACTCGAGAAGATTGCATTAATTTTGGCTGTTTGACCAAAAATATAACAGGTAAAAAAGTTTTTCTTGTTTCTTTTTTTCCTTTGGTTTTGTCTCTACCATATATTTGACATAAGTAATTATGGGGGATAATTTAAATAATAGATGGTACCCCAAAGGTTAGGCAGCTAGTTGGAACTAGAACTGGCCCTAGAATCAGCAAGACTCATTTTCCTGGAATCAAATCTGGCTTCAGATAACTTATAGTAGCTATGTAACCCTGCACAAATCACTTAATTCTTTTTGCCTTAGTTTCTTCATCTGTAAAATGAACAAGAAAAGAAAAAAGCAAACCATTCCAATGTCTTTTTCAAGAAAACCCAAATGGGGTCACAAAATGGCGGACATGACTGAAAAGTTAATTCAGCAACAGCAACAAGGTTGAAAACAAAATTCTTTTACTACCTTAGCTAATCAATTTTAATAGACAGTTTTTAGAATAATCCATTTTGTTATAAAGAAAAAAGTTTGATGATGCAGATGACAAAATTGTAAACAGTATCCTCTACTAGAAAAAATATCTTTGAACCTTAAATAAAAATGAACTGTGCTTTAAATAGGTATTTGTTGAAATGCAAAACAAAATCAATAACACTTTTACTACAGCTATATAAAAACAAATTAAAGTCAAAGATTATGCAACTTCAGAGAGGCCTGGAAGGACACACACACACACACACACACACACACACACACAATTTTTAAAAAAACATTGTACTGTCCCAAACTGTATAATGTATACAATGTAGACTAGTAATCCTGACACGTTGGGATCTAGAGAAATCCCAAGTTATTTAATTACCAAAGACAGAAAAGATTTGAAAAACTCTCAGTCTGTTGAAAAGTAGGAAACTAGAATATTATCTTGGTTTTGTTTGACTAAGGAATGAAGAGATGTAGAATTATGTGGTAATGTGAGATGAGGTGATAAACCTTATGGGTAGGTATTAAATGTATTTAATGTTTTATTTGTGGAGTGACTAAGAGAGAGGGTGGAGTAATTATCAGTGACTACCTAAGTGGAAACATGACTGCCTACAGAACCACCCCAAATATTCATTCTGTAAACATTTATTCCATTCAATATACATTTATTAAATGTCTATCATATATAACATTATGCTAGGTAAAAAGTTTAACCTTTGTAAAAGAGAAATGACATGGTCAGGGTAAGAGCCGTTGGACAAAGTCTTGGTCTCTTCACCTGTTGCTCCATGCTTGTTGGGAGACATTACAACTCAGCCCCACAGCCAGAAGAAGCTGGTTTTAATTGATTTCACATGTTCCTCCAGTTTTTGTGGATGGGGGCAGAGTGAGTGATATATTTAAGTCCCTGGCCAGCACAGAATACTTTATTGAATATGGAAGTTGAGGAAGAGAAATTAGTTGAGAATGATTTGAAATTATAAGCTTTAGTGCAGGAAGAGCAGCCCTGCTTCTATTTTAACTGAACTTGTTTCTCCTTAAGAGGAAAAGAAGGTTGCCTTTGGTTTTTGGTTGATACTAAGACTTGAGTTTTAATTACTGTTTTGACTTCTTTGTCCCCTGAAGTATAAAATCTTCAGCCCATGGATGATCAGAGCTCCAGAGGTTTTAATAGAATTCTCATTGATTACCATATGAGGATGCCTTCTTGAATCAGTATTGCCAATTGCTATGGTGAACATGGAGGTGAAGTAGAGTAGTGTTTTATCTAAATTTAATTAGAAATCATGTCCAAATTATAATGTGAATTCCTTAAAAGTAAGGATTTTCTGGTTTTCCTATTCCCCAACACTAAATATGGTGATTAACACACGGTGAATGATTAATAAATTATTTTTTCATTCATTCAGTAATCACTCAAAGGCAATAAGAAGCATTATTTTATGAGAAACTTGGTCATTTTGCTTTGCAGTTCTCATGCTAAGCCTAAGTAAAAGTATTATCATGGAGATAATTGCTGTATATACCTCAAAAGCTGTTGTAAAGGACATGGAGGTAAAGAAATAATTGTAAACTAGTGAAAAAACAAAGCACATCTATCTAACTTCAATATTCTGATGATTCTATATGCTTGCATTATGGGATATTATAACTGAGATGTGTAGGACAATGGAAGGACATATGATGGGTGTTAAGTATGCTTATTATTATTCTATTAAATTAAATTATTTTTATTAAATAGAATATTGCCACTTATATCCTGCAAGGAAGAAGTGATATAAATTATATAATTCCATTCAAAGTATATATGATGGGAAAAGGAGGTTGGCTAATCATTTAGTGATTATGGAAGCTATCAGATGTACAGTGTGAAGGTTGCAGTAATGAAAGGAACTTTTAAAGAAGGTTTCTAATATACTGTGTGGATCTTCTGTAGAACATTTATAGGATGCCATGAACAGGACTGAAGGTTTAAATGCAATGCAGACTTTAGGAAGTGCCAATATCTATGAGATCCCAAATTTCTGCCATGAGAAATGAATGGTTTTTATTGTCTATTCTTCAGAATCATCACTGGTTGGCTCTTAATCATTCAGTCTGGTTTCCATTTGTAGACAAATTCATTTTTACATTATTGTAGTCATTGTGCATATTCGGTTTTTTATTCTATATATTTCAATTTGTATCAGTTCTTGCCAATCTTCCCATCTTACTGCCATATACAAGACTATTTGTTCAGTCATATGCCACGAAACACTTTGTTTCCAGTTTTTTGCTACTGCAAGTAAATAAAATATATTAACCTAAGAGTATATCATAAATCAATTAAGATGGATCAGTATAAGAAGTATTTGTTTATACTTTATACCATTAAGAATTAGTACAAAGAAAAAATATTCCATAAGAACAGAGTACACACAAATTACAGCCATATAAAAGGACTAAGTGATTGAGAGTGAATAGATAAGCAAAGTTGATGTAGACTTAGAAGAAATCACTGATGCTTTTATAGGTGATTTTGTGAGTTGAAATTAATTATTCAAATCTAAGTAGTTACAAATTTATTTAGTTTTATTGGGATTTAGTTCTAAATTTATAATCAATAATCTATGATAAAATAATAAAATTTATTTTTATAAAATTTTATAAAAAGAAAGGAAATGATTTAACTATTTTGGTTCTGAACAAAAACAATTATTTGAAAATATAAAATATATGTGCTTCTTCCTGCTCAGTCTGCCATAGTAATGCATAAGAAATTGCATGATTTAATTAATTACTGACTTAAAATATTTAATTTGAAATATTTCATTGTAGGGAACAAAGAGTGTAACTTGATCATCTTTGATGGCCGAAAGACAACTAAACAACCAAATTGCTACTTGTTTTATTGCCCCAGTAAAGAAGCTTGTCCATTGAAATCATCAAAAGGAATTATGACCTATAGGATACTGAAAGGTAATATAACTTTTAAAAAATAAATAAGCTGTTCATGCCTGTTATTTATTTATTATTTATTTTTATTTTTTCCATATTTTGATAATGTGGTGTTTCAATCCCCAACTATATTAATTTAATTATCATATTGCTTGATTCTTATGAAATGAAAAGTGGCATATATTTATTGTTTATTTTTTCCATTTCCTTTTAATGACATAGCTCAGAACATTCACATGTATTGCTAGTAGCAATAATTCTGATTTGTCTTCTTATATTATCTTGCTGTTCTTGATGTTTTCTGGGTATATTGAAATCTATTTTAATCTCCTATGTCTGTTTTGAATATTGTAACTAGTCCATAAAATATATTATATTTATTTAATCTTTAAAGAAAATTATTATAATTCCATGGCTTTGGTAAGAGTTTTCTACTTTCTCTTTCTCATTTGGGTTAAATTCTTTTTAAACATTTTAGTATGCTTTATATTTTGTATCAATCAAAATACTTATTTGGAACTCAAATTTGAATTTATTTATTCTATTACAATTAGAAAAAATTATTTCACTTATTGTGTATAACATATACATAATGGTACACATATAAAATATTAACTATATATTTAAAAAGCTCAGAGCATTTTATTATTTTGTTGGGCACTTATTTGGAACTTCATTTACAACTTTGGAAAATCTCTCTAATCTGTAGATTTTTGTTGATAAATTCTTCTAAATCCTGTTTTTCTATGAAATATATTCTTTTATTTTCAAACATGATGCTTGCAGGCTATGTGTTTTAGCGATTAAGTCCTATTTTCTAATCTGATTTATATATTTTTGTTGAAGATTCATAGGTTTTTGTGAGTTTTGAAAAGTTCATTATTACCCTAATTTTTAAAATAAAATTTTTTTTCTTTTCTAAAGTAAAGGCTTTTTTTCCCATTTCTTTGTAATTCTGAAATTTAGCAATTATGTATCTTAGTTAAGATTATTCCTTGGTAGGGGACACTTATATTCTAATTGCAGTGTTGTTTTATCTTCTCTATCTGGAAAATGTTCTCTAATTAATATTAATAACCAGTATTTCTATAGCACCCTGTTTTCAATTACATTTTAAAATTTTCATTTCCAAATTCTTTCTTGTCCTCTTCTCCTTCTTTCACCCAATGAGAAGGCAAGAAGTACAATATTAATTGTGCATATGAAATAATGTGAAACATTTATCTATTAGTCATATTCAAGCAGAAAGAAAAAGGAAAGAAAAAAATAAAAATAAAAATAGTTCAATGTTTACTTAATTCATTGGTTCTCTATCTGGAAATGGATAATATTTGTTATCATGAATCCTTTGGAATTATGATGGATCATTGTATAGGTCAGGGTTACTAAGGTTTTTGCAATTGATTAACTATAATATGTCTTTCTTTGAAAACAGATAATTGACCAATTATCTGTTAGGGTATTATAGCTTTTTAAAATTTGTAATGCACTTTACATACATTATCTCATTTGATCCTTACAAAAACCCAGAGAAGTAGGTGCTATTATTGTCGCTATTTTATTATAGAGGAAAATGAGGCAGACAGATTAAATGTCTGAGACTACATTTGAACTCAGATCTTCTTGACTCCAGGTTCACTATGCTATCTACTGTGCCACCTAGCTTCCTATTAGTTAATTAATATAATGTCTAGTTATTTTTTCTTTGTTATTATATTTTGGTAGTCCAACTAATCTGATATTTGTATTTTCTCAATTTCCAAATCTATTTCTCTACCCTCATATCCATAATTGATTTTTCAGTATTATTTCAACTAAGCTTTAATTAACAAATTATATAATTGACAAAATTTGTCAATTTTTGATACCTATTACTTTATGCTTGACTTCCTTTATTCTGTTATTTTTCACTTATATTGAGGTTTTTAGTTCAGACGTCACTTTACAATTCCCTTTATTGTTTTTTTGTAGTAAGTTTTTTTTATTGAATTAGAGACCTCTTTTTATTCATTCCATACATTTGTGAAACAATTTACTGAATCATTTAGTATTTCTTCCATCCCTCCATTGAAGGTTCAATATGCATTACTCAAGAAATTTAATCTCTAGGATCTTTTATTTTATAGAATTTATTTGTTGTGTTAGTTTCAAAATGTATTATTAAATCTTTCTGTTTGTAGAGGAAAGTGGTAAAAAGGGTAGAAGAAGGATAAAACCCTTGTTAAATATGATATTGAAGAGCAATATGCCTTGTGGTAGGAAACAGGAAATCCTTTCATCATTAATTGGGGGGGAGAGGAGAAGGAGGAGTGATTTCTTATGCTTTACAGTAGGATAGGAAAACCAGAGCAGGAAATCTATCTTCTCCTTATTTTCAGCCAGACAGGGAATCCTTTTAGTATTAGGAAAGGAAAGGAATTCTTTTCTTTTTATGAAGTAGCAAAAGAATAGGAATAGGAATTCTTCAAACTGGAGTATAACTGAGGAAATAGCAGAAGATAGGGACCTGAGTGTTAAGGGTTTAAGGTTAAATTTGGGAGTAGGGTCATAAATTTAGAATTAGAATTAGGGACATTATTTTAAGAGGTATTTAGGTTAAGATTAGGGGTAGGAATTAGGGATAATGTTAGAGTTAGCTTTATTCTTTGGGGGATTAGAGCTGGGTTAGAATTATAGTTATTGAAAGACCTAAGGAAAAGTGTTAATGGAAATAAAGATTAAAGGGCTAATTCTCTCTTCAGGATCTGTGGCCGACATTTACATGACAACTTCTGGCATAGTGACTTTGCATTTGTTGGCTAGTGTTATGGATAGAATGAGAATGGCCTTCAGTAGCTCATGGCTTTTTCCCCCAAACAGGTGCAGAGATGGGAGGCAATGAATCAATCTGCTTGGTTCAGGAAAAGTAGTAGCACACTTAAACCTTGCAGCACAGTATAAATCTAAAGAAGAAACTATCATCAGGAGACTAAGAGGCACAGTGAATAGTCTGTGGGATTTGCAGTCAGAAAAACCTGAATTCAAATCCAAATCCAGATACTTAATAACTGTGTAAACCTAGACAAGTCAGTTGCTCTCTTTCTCAGTTTTCCCAACTGTAAAATGAATATAAAAATAACATCTCACAATTGTTTTGACTACAAAATTTGATAACATTTTAAAGGGTTTTATAAGCCTTATAAACCTTAACAGCATTATATAAATGTCAGACATTGTTATATTTCTCTTTCTCTACATAATTTTTACCTTTCTCCCCATATTTTCTCTCTCTCTTTCCTTCTCTATTTTTGCCTCTGTTCATCCTTCCTCTTTCTTCTCCCCACTGTAGAATGGGGATGTAGTTAGTTGTTTTTTCTATTCCACTTATGGATTTTGGTATAGCTGACTCCCTTATCTTGTTATTATTCAAATATATTGCAGGAATTTTTGTCAGGTTACTCTTTTTGTGTTCCTTTAAAATATGTATTCAAGATATTAAATTATGTAAAGATTTCCACAAACAACTAGGAAGTCATTACGATGGAAGTCATTACCAGGAAGACTATATGATGATCAATTTTGATGGACGTGGCTCTCTTCAACAATGAGATGATTCCAATCAGTTCCAATAATCTTGTGATGAAGAGATCCATCTACACCCAGAGAGAAGACTGTGGGAGCTGAGTGTGGACTACAATATAGCATTTTCACTCTTTTTGTTGTTGTTTGCTTACATTTTGTTTTCTTTCTCAAGGTTTTTTTTTTTCTTGATCTGTTTTTTTTTGTGTGCAGCAAGATAACTATAAATATATATATATATATATATATATATATATATATATATATATATATATATATATATATATATATATATATATATATATATATATATATATATATATATATATATATATATATATATATATATATATATATACATATATTGGATTTAACATATATTTTAACACATTTGGCATGTATTGGACTACCTGCCATCTGGAGGAAAGAGTAGGAGGGATGGAGGGAAAAATGTGGAGCAGAAGGTTTTTCCAGGGTCATAGTTGAAAAATTACCCATGCTTATGTTTTGTAAATAAAAAGCTTTAATTAAAAAAAAGAAATACAAAACATAAAGAAATAATGAGAAAAAAAAAGATTTCCACAAAGTCCATAAAAATGGACAACAAAAAAAATCCTATTAGTTTAACTCAAATAAATTAGGAAATCATAGAAGAGAATTTTCTCACATAAGATTTTTTGAATGATATTTCATTTTCACTTTCGAAGAATATGTACATATACACATATGCCTCTTCCTTGACCAGAAACTCCTTAATGAAAACATTTTTAGGATTCTGCATTTTGAATAATAATAGAATAATTAAAATTATTTCACAGCCTTCACACACATTTAGATATATTTGATGTTTAATTTTTAAAAAAATATCAATCACAGTACTACATAGGCATACTTTGAGTTGTCTAATATCAGATTTTTAAAAACCCAGAAGCTTCTACTTATGGTGAATATTTACTAGATAATACCTTTCTTTTTGCCTGTCATTTGGGGTTAAATGACTTGTCCAGGGTCACACAGTTAGTTAGTGTTAAGTGTCTGAGGCCACATTTAAATTCTCCTGGTTCTAAGGCCAGTACTTTATTCACTATGCCATCTAGCTACCCCAATTACTGTCTTAAATAGGTTATTTTTGTAGCCTGCAATTTTACTATCTCCAAATTAATCTCTGCATTTCTTCTCTTTTCTCCCCAACCAAAAATTGGTAGAAAATTGCCCTTTTTGCCTTTTTTTCTTTTTTTTTTAACACAGTAAAAGAAAATGAATGAAGTCAGGGTTATATTACATAGCCTTTGAGGTCCTTTCTAATTCTGTGATTTAACAGGAACTATTTTGCTTTCTTTTTTGCATTTCTAGCACACAGTGCCTGGCATATAGTAATTATATAACAAATGTTTGTTGATTGACTTGATGAAGGCAATGTGCAACCAGTTATTTGTTTGTATAAGCTCTTTGCAAGTCAGCTATAAAAAATTGGGGAAATTGTATCCTTGATTCAAAAAAGGAACCATGCTATATCACTATTCATATCTTATTTAGGAGTGATTACTCCTCTTCCCTTTACAGCCCATCCATATCTACCAAATAAATATTCAATGGCTTTTTGTAAACTTCATTTTGAGGGGAAAAAAAACCCTCAAAATGTTGAGTCAGAACTAAAGTGCCAATAAATTTTAAATACTCCTGTCATTTATCAGTGGATTTTAATTATGTATTGTGTCAATAATTCTTCCTGCTGACATTAATGAAAAATTTCCCCCACTCTTTCTTTTTTCTAGGATCTTGATTACTTTAGCTCTATAGCACTGGAAGGGACCACCACACTATTCCTCATTTCCATGAAATTTCATTTCCCTTCTATGAATGCTTCTGTTTGATAGATTGATAAATGATAACTTGTGAAACTTCTTTAGCAAAACAATTCAAAATATTCTTTTATTTTCTGTATACTTTCAGATTTTTCTCCTTTGCACAAGGCTGATTTACCACATCCAGATACAACCCCAAACAGTTATAACTTGACTGAAACATCTTCACAAAGAGTCGTACAGCTGACAGGTCAATTGAACTATACTGATATTTTGTCAAAAGATATAGTTTCTCAGAAGCTCGAATTCCAAGATAACTTGGCGAAAGCAGTAAATAAGAGTGATGAACTGAATTCACAACTTCCTGTATACAAAAATAAAGACCATCTTCAGAACTCAGAGCTTTCCTCTAAACAAAAAGTAGCTAATGTATTGTCTGACAATGTAATTGCATTTCTGCCTAAGGAAGCTACATCATCTGAATCCCTTGTCCCCACTACTCTAGTACCTGCTACTTTGCAATCTATTGTTCCTCCCCTGGTGCTTTCTACAATTTCCAAGCAGTTAGTTGTTCCTTTAAAAGTTACCACTGAGCCTCATCCGACAGTATTCACTACTTCTCAACCTGTTTCTATTACTACTGCTACTACTCCACAGCCCTCCACTCCCACATTTTCTACAGCTATTACAACTACTACAAAACAGCCTACCATAATGACAAAAATGACTTCAACCACAATGCCCAGTATAACTTCAAGCATGAAAGTCACCCTAGAAACAAAACAATTTAAAGAAATCATCAATTACTCAATTTCTAACCATGATAATATTAAGTACACTTCAACCTTTCCATCATCAAATATTGATTCCTCTGCTGAAAATAAAATTAATTCCAATGAAAATGGGAGGGTTGAATTAAGCAACCCCTTGCTTGACAAAGTTCCAAGAAATAGATTCCATCTTCAGTTTGAAAAGTGGACACTCATAGGCATATTGTTCTGTGGACTGTTGTTTTTGGTAATAGGTCTCATACTATTGGGCAAAAAGCTTTCAGAATCTCTTCAGAGAAAAAAGTATTCTAGACTAGATTATTTGATCAATGGAATTTATGTTGATATTTAAAAAGAAAGGGAAGTGCCTTTGATTCTTAGTTAAGCAACTAGAAAATACAAATTATTACTTTTCTGTAAGCTTTCAGAAGATTATATTTTAGAGACTAACCCTTGCAAGTACCATTAAAAGGAAAGGGACAGATACTACACCACTAATTGACTCCAGAAATTTGACTAAAATAATGAGTATATAAAAGAGCTACTAAAATATCACAGAACAATTAGTAAATTGGAAAAAAAAACCCTAAATTATAGCAGAAAAACTGTTGTGACTTTGGGATCCTAATTAAATGATATTTCTGATTTCAGATAAGATCAACTTTGTCATGAAAATTCTTTGAATGTAATTATTTTTTGTATTACTTTTAAAATATTATGTAAAAATTTGGACATTATACCACTTACATTTGTTTCTATTTAGGAATTGAATAAATATGTTGACCCTGATAAGTATATCATCATATTTTTATAATTATTCCTATTAGCCAAGTTATTGATTGATTAAAATTTGTATTATGTTTTAATGACAAATATATACCTAAATTGTACTTTGTGATGTGTTCTTAAGTGGTCAGTTTGTAGGTTAGCTCAGCTTTATTCCTTGCCCAAAGAGCTTTTGGGGCCATTTTAATTTTTGGTAGCCAATGGGCTACAAAAATTACTTCCATCCTATTTGAATGTATTGTTTCATTGGGGAAATAAAAGGTTTTCCACATTTGTATATGGTCTAAAATAAAACTCATTCACTTTGATGTTTATGAATTTTTAATGTAAACTTCACCAGTTGTCATAAAATAATAGATTTAAATATGAAAGTGACTTTACAAATTTGATCCAAACCCCTAAATTTATAGGTGAGAAAATAGTAGGCCTAGTGAAATTAATTGAATTGTCCAAAGTAATATATCCAGTCAGTGGCAGAGCTGGAATTCAAACAGAGATGTGACTCTAAATCCATTTCTCTTTCAGCCATACAATGGGGCCTCTTAATTTAAACTTGTGGAAAACTGTCTGTCAACAGTTAATTGTGTGATCTTGGAGATGTGACTTCATTTCTCTGGGTCTCATTTGTAGGATGAAGTAGTTGGCCTATACTAGAGATTTCTAATCCAATGATGTGATCGTAAATTCACATCATTTAGCTCTGTATTCAGAGGAAATTTGATCAACAAATCTTTGCTTAGAAAAACAAGATGTAGATAGAAAAAGTTAAAACTCATTATTGAAATAAACTTGAAGCAAATAATGCAATTTTAATTTGTGACTGTCAGAGTAGACAAACTTTCAAATTTCTTTCTAGCTCTTCTACATTAGAAATAATGTTCAGGGCTTAATAAAACCTGATTCTAATTTTGTTGTCAGGTTTTGATTCTTAAGGATACAATAGTGTGTATATTGAGATTTATATAAAATGCTTTATCAAGAAAATTTTGCCATGTATTTTAGCTAATTGTCTTGCCTATTTTAAAAAAAATCTGTAAATACATTTTTAAACTTTCAACTATGAACACTAGAGGACAGTAGTATAATAAGTATAATTAAGGGCACAGGAAGCAAATCACTCAAATGAAATCTATTCTTTTTCTTCTCTATATGGAGCTCACAGAGCCTATTGGAAGGAAAGCTTGTTTATACAGCTAGGACCCAATTAGTGTGAATAATGAATCCCATGAAGTGGTCACATTATTTACATTCATGCTGTATTTCAAACAAAGTTTTCAGATTATTTTTCAGCTTAATGGATTGATACAAATATTTGCTGGCTTTTTGTAAACTTAAAGCAATTTCATGAAATAAAAAGTTGAATAAGAACCAAGATGTCATTGAATTTTAGTCTCTTCTGTGATTTGTTTGTGGATTTGAAGAGTGTATTAAGTACAAATAAATCCTGCTGCTGACGTGAATGAAAAATTTCTTGACTGTTTCTTGCAATATCCTGGCCACCCTGATCAGTTCTGTGCCATTGAAAGAAAGGGCAACTGAGTAGCTGTTATGATTTTCTCTGCTTGGAATCATCACTGTAGAGATGGAAGTAACAGTCTTTGCTACTCCTTAGGACAAGAGTTCTATGGATAGATTCCAGAGGGTTTGTGAACTGGATGTGAGGAAAAAGACTTCTTTATTCAATATGATTGTTTTTCATTGTAATTCTGTGCGATTAGAGTGCTGGATCTAGAATTGGAAAGACCAGAGTTCAAATTCTACTTCAGACATTTATTGGCTATACTATGTTTGGTCAAGTCATTTAGCCTCTATTTTCCTCAGTTTCCTCAATTGTAAAATAAAGATACTAATAGATTCTACTTCCTAGGGTTGTTGTAAGGATCAAATGTTTATAAAGCACTTAGCTTTATAGCACTTTATTTATAAAGCCTGACACATAGTAAGTGCTATGATATTATGATTACTAAAAATTATTCTGAGGAGTCTATAGATTTCACCAAACTGTTTAAGGGGTTTAGAATATGCTCAAAAAATGTTAAGAACCCCTGACTTGGACACTAGTGAAATAGGGAGTTGGTTTTTTTCTCTAAAGGCAATGTGACTATATTCCATTTGATTTTAAATTTTAAGTAGTGTCATGGAAACAACAAAGATGAACTTGAGAAACAGTGGGGTCACAAAGGATCAAACATGGGTGAATGATGACAACAACAATAAAAATTTTAGAGAATTGTAACTCTTACATAAATTAAAAAAAAAAAACTTCTCTCCAGCTCTTGTCTGTGCCAGAGAACATTTTGCAACACACACAGTGGAAAGGATATTGGCTTTGAAGTCAGAAGGCTTTGGGTTCAATTCCTTACTTTGCTATTTATTAGTTATGGAGACTATTGTTCAATTGTTTCATTTTTTTTGTGTGTGTTAATTTCCTTATATGTAAAATGAGAGACTTGGACTTTCTTTATCTTCCTAACATCCTCTCCAAAACAGGAACAGAAAAACTAAAAATAAAATACTAACAGATCTTTATAAAACAGAAAACAAAATAAGATTCTGTTAATGTCTCTTAGGGGAAGTTTAGGTAAGCCAAATCCAAGTGGTGTTTAAAGAGTTTTTTTCTGAAATAACTTCAGGTGGGCTCAGAATGAGTCAGTGAGAATCAATCCTCCCTCCTCTTTATGGAGAAGGGGTAGGAGGAAGGAATGTCACTCTCCTCTGGGACCAAGCCTGGTCCGCTTGAGGTGAAAGTTGAATGCCTTCGTGGGAAAAATAACAAAAAGATAGAAAACCAAAAGCAGCAGCCATGTAATTTATAAATTATGGGGAGAATCAGAATATTGGATAAGTTGGTACAAATAAAAGTATCATGTTGCCATGAACCAACAAAGGAGTGTTTCTAAATGACAACAACTGAAATTTAATTATAGTTGTCAGGAGACACTCCATCTTCCAACTCTAGGAATTTTCAATGGCTGTCCCACATGTCCATTATTCTGTCCCTCTTCATTTCTGAGTCATGACTTTCTTCAAGTTCTAGCTTAAAAACCCTCCTTCTCCAGGGAGCCTTTCCTGATCCCCTTAATGTTTGTATCTTTCTTCTGTGGATTATCTCTAATTTATATTGTATACATCTCACATACATATAGATTTATGTACATTGTTTTCTCCATTTGACTGTGACCTCCCTGAGAAAAAAAATGCTTTTTGCCTTTCTTTATATTCCTAATTCTTAGTCCAATGCCTAGCATGCAGTATTAGCTAATAGTTAACTGGTAACTAGCTGCTGTGATTGACAAATACTCTAGAGTTCCATAAAAGGAATATGAAATCTTATTTTGATTAGCAACTAGAGGAAATAAACATGTGGGGGAAGGGTAAAGGGTAAAGAGAAGAACAACTTGATTGTGAAATAGAGTGTGTCTAACAAGAACTAATAAAAATGTACTTTCTCAACCAAAGTAGGTGTAAACTGAAAAGGGAGAGGGGAAAAAACTGCCTATGTATGACTATTGAAGCAGCTGTAATGTCAGAACAATAGCAGTAAAGCTGCCCCCAAATTGACAAGAGTTATATGCTAAGAAAAGAGCTAGCAAAAATCCATAATTTTAGGTTTCTATGCACAGATGCACAAAATATAGGTAAAAAGAAAAATAAACTTAAAAACCCAATGCTGGGGTAAATTTTGACCTCATAAGTACTACTGAGACTTGAAGGGGTGGGAAGCATGAATGGAATAGGATTTTAGAAAGGAGGTATATGGAGAAATACTGAACATTAGAAAGATCTACTTGGCAAGGAAACCCAAAAAGGGATGGGGGTGATGTGAAGCATAGTGGAGATATTTGGAAGAACAAGGGAGATCTTTTTGATAATAACTCTTATAAGCATCTTAAATAGTAGAGATAACTGAACCACATGGCTTGGAACCCGAGCTACTTACTAAGTCATGAATTATAAGATTCAGGTGTCATAGAATGGTTTATACTTCCAAAGACACTTTCAGCTTCTGGAATGAGGAGCAGTGTTAGATCTGTTCCAAGGAAAGGTTATGCTCTTTGGGGCACTTGTTGGGAAAAGAGAGTCTGCTCTTGGGAGGAATGATCAAACCCAAATTCCAAAAATCGAGTCTACACTCTTTCTCACTTATACAGTCAATAGATAGTAAAACCTGGTGGTTATAGGAAATGATGAAAAAACAACTTTTAAAAATAAAGTCTAAATTGGAGTTTCCTTTATTAGTTGCATATGGACATTTTAGTTTTTGAGAAGATTTTATTGACCCACTCACTGCTCTCCACCTTTCAGCCTGTGATAACAGTAGTCATATATTTCTTTACTGTTTTCAAAAACAGGTAGTATTATTTCCATTTTATAGCTGAAAAAAGTAAGACTTAATAGTGAAATGAGTTTGCCTGAAGTCATACTGTAAATAAGTGTTGGAGGGGAGATTTAAATTGAGGTTCATGTGAAGCTTTTTTTTTTTCACTATACTATGCTATCACTATAGAGAATTATTTGTTATTTTTATTCTTGTTAATAATCCCAGCCTTAACAAAGGAAACAACTTTCTCTTGGGTCTTCAACTGTGTAGTCTCTGTAATCTCTTTCCTGACTTCAAATGATTTACTGAAGTAGGAAGGAGGAAATATATGGCACTGGACTCCTCTACTTTAGCTGCCTAGTACCTCAATTTTTTTTTTATCCTTGCCTAATACAATGGTCTCTCTCCTAATTTCTTTGAAGAATAGGCTAGTGAACATCTTTCCTTAATTAAAAGAAAAAAAATACACTTACTAAATTTCATTTACCACATTTCACACACACACACACACACACACACACACACACACACACACACACACACACACACCATATAATGACTACTACCCAGTAAGGGACACAAATGGGTATTAGCAGACCTGCCTATTCTCTACTTAGCTTTGCCTCTGCAGGAGAGGTTCCAAATTCTCTCCTGTCTTAGAGATGTTTTTCCCCTAACAATTAAATCATTTGACTAGTATACTCTTAAATTATTTAACTATTGTCATTTCATCACTTCGAGATGTCTTATTAAAATAACCCTACCACTGTTATTATTTAGTAAAGGCACTGAATTCAAATGGTTCCTTAATGGGCATGTTACTATGTGGATCATAACTGGGATTTTCATTCAATCCCTGCTCTAATACCTCAAGCAAGACAAACTCCCTTTTTCCATTCAGGTTGGCACCTAGATCCCTGATCCCAATCTCCATCACCTATCTTGAGGCTTGATTCATGGCACAGCAGTATCTTTTCAGATATATCTCATTTTCTTATAAAACTGAAAGTGGAAGTCTACAAAGAATCAGAGAAACTTGAAGATATTTTTCATGATTGTATTTGCAAGGGCTTATAGACCATCAGAATTGAGGATCTTTGGGTTCCGACACTGACACTTCCAGACACTTGAAACTTGCTGGATTGTAGCCTATTTCTTTTTTTCTTTTTTTTTTTTTTCCCTGAGGCTGGGGTTAAGTGACTTGCCCAGGGTCACACAGTTAGGAAGTGCTAAGTGTCTGAGATCAGATTTGAACTCGGGTCCTCCTGAATTCAAGGCTGGTGCTCTATCCACTGCGCCACCTAGCTGCCCCGATTGTAGCCTATTTCTAAAAACTTTCAGCTCACCCTCTACTTGAATGGAGCATCTGGAATGTCATAAATCTGGTGTCCATAACAGTAAGGGCACTGGTGCAGTCCTGCAAGAGTTTTCTTTTTCACATTTTCAAATTGATCTGTTCTTTGTCTGACATCACCTTACACAGACACATTTTTAGTAAGAGCAAGTTAATATAAGTCAGGGAATTATCAATAAAGATACAAAACTGCAATACCAGTACTAGAGCTGTTTCTTAAGATGACTAAAGAAAAAGGAAAATAACATATTTCCTAGAATATTTATAGCAGCTCTCTCTGCAATGGCAAAAAACTGGAAATTGTAGGGGATACCCATCAATGGGGGAATGGCTAAACAAGTTTGGTATGTGATTATGATGGCATATTATTGTGGTATAAGAAATGATAGGCTCTGTTTTTTAATCTAATTTATTCTTCCTTTTGATCTGATTTTTTTTGTGCAGCATGATAAATGTGGAGATATATTTAGAAGAATTGCATATGTTTAACCTATATTGGGTTACTAGCTGTCTAGGGGAGGGGAGAAGAGGAAGAATAAGGAAGAAAAATTACAAAACACAAGATTTTGTAAGGATAAATGTTGAAAACTATCTTTGCATGTATTTTGAAAAATAAAAAGCTTTTTTTTTTCCTCCTGAAGCAATTGGGGTTAAGTGACTTGCCCAGAGTCACACATCCAGGAAGTGTTAAATGTCTGAGATCAGATTTGAACTCTGATCCTCCTGACTTCAGAGCTGGTGCATAAAAAGCTATTTTTAAATCAATAAGGGGCAGCTAGTTAACACAACATACAGAGCACTGAGTTTAAATCCTGCCTCAACACTTGACACTTACTAGTTGTGGCTTACTACTTGGGCAAGTCACTTAATCCCAAATGCCTCAGAAAAAATAAGGGAAAACAATCAATCAATAAACATTTATCAAAATGATCAAAGGATATGCACTGACAATTTTCAGATAAAACCATTACTAATCATATGAAAAAATGCTCTAAATCACTATTGATAAGAGAAATACAAATTAAGACAACTCTGAGTTCCACCACATACCTCTCACATTGGCTAAGATGACAGGAAAAGACAATGATAAATGTTGGAGGGGATGTGGGAAAATTGGGACACTAATATATCCTTGGTGGAATTGTGAACTGATCCAGCCATTCTGGAGAGCAATTTGGAACTATGCACAAAAAGTTATCAAACTGTGCATACCCTTTGCTCCAGCAGTGCTACTACTGAGCTTATATCCTAAAGAGATATTAAAAGGAGGAAAGGGACCCACATGTGCCAAAGTGTTTGTGGCAGCCCTCTTTGTAGTGGCCAGAAACTGGAAACTGAATGGATGCCCATCAGTTGGAGAATGGTTGGGTAAATTATGGTATATGAATGTTATGAAATATTATTGTTCTGTAAGAAATGACCAGCAGGATGATTTCAGAAAGGCCTGGAGAGACTTACATGAACTGGTGCTGAGTGAAATGAGCAGAACCAAGAGAACATTGTACCCAGTAACAAGATTATGCAGTAATCACTTCTGACAGACTTGGCTTTTTACAACATCGAGGTGATTCAGACCAATTCTAATGATCTTGTGATGAAGAGAGCCATCTGCACCGAGAGAGAGGACTGTGGGAACTGAGTGTGGATCACAAGATAGCATTTTCATTCTTTTGGTTGCTATTGGCTGGCTTTTTGTTGTCTTTCTCATTTTTTTTCCTTTTTCATTTGATATTTCTTGTGTGTAAGTAATCAATACATGTTAAACATGGGCAATTCTTCTATACCTATTTCCATAAGTATCACGCCACACAAGAACAATGTTCTCTTGGTTCTGCTCATTTCACTCAGCACCAGTTCATGTCCATCTCTCCAGACCTTTCTGAAATCATCCTGCTCATCATTTCTTACAGAACAATAATTAAAGAACAAAAATATTGAAAATTATCTTTGCATATATTTTAAAAAATAAAAAGCAATGCCAAAAAAGATAAACTCATTAATTTTAGAAAAACATAGACTTGCATGAAATAATGAAGAATAAAATGAACAGAAACAAGAGAATATTACATATAGTAACAGAAATATTGTTTTAAAAACAACTTTGAATGACTAAGTCATTTTGACCATTATAAATAGCCAAATAAACACAAAGAACCTATGAAAGAAGATACCATCTATATCCAGAAAAAAAAAACTGATAAGAGAGACATAGACACAGAGACAGAGAGAGAAAGAATGAGAGAGGAGAGAGAGAGAAAGAATGAGAGAGGAGAAAGACAGAGAGAGAGAGACAGAGAGAGAGAGAGAGAGAGAGAGAGAGAGAGAGAGAGAGAAAGAGAGAGAGAGAGAGAGAGAAAGAGAGAGAAAGAGAGAGAGAGAGAAAGAGAGAGAGAGAGAGAGAGAGAGAGAGAGAGAGAGAGAGAAAGAAAGAGAGAGAGAGAGAGAGAGAAAGAAAGAGAGAAAGAGAAGGTACTACTAGAGTGACCCTGGTAGAAACCAGTCAGAAGTAGAACCTGGAGAGAAAGCCAGCAGTTGCCTCAAAGTGTACAAATTGCTTTCTCTTTTTATAATCAATCATTTTAATGCCTCTCCCATCTACAATGTAATTTTAATAAATCTTTCTCTCTCTAGTATCCTGATAGACTACTGAATCTTCCCCCTTTTTCATTTGATAAACTGCCCTATGCCTGCTCTTTCATCATAACAATCCTTTTAACTTAGATATGAGTATTATCCTCTTTTCCACATAAATTAATAACAACCCATTAAAAGTCTGTTCATTTTGCTTTTTCCCTTCTCCCAACTAGGGTGACAATGGTCTTTGAAATATCTCTTTCCAATTTGGCATGAGTTAACACAAAAACATTCACTTGTATTTTAAACTATTCTACTTTACTCTAACTAGGTATTAATTTTCTACATTTTCTTCCTTCTGTCCGGCAAAAGAACACGTTAACACGTTAATATTCTTACTGTCATGAAAGTTTCTTCTTCAATTTAGATGTTATTAATCCTGTCAACTTATTTCAAAAGATCTGACTTTCCCCTTTACCTATCACTCTTTCTTAGTCCATGTCATCTTTTCCAAAGTATATGCAATCTAGTCCATCTTTCCCTTCTTCCCAATTTTTATAAACAATTTTTACTCTATAATACTAAATGAATATTGACTGCTCCTGGTGATATTTAAATTCCCTCCCACTCTTAGATATTCGTCCTCCTATATCTTATCTTTATTCTTGAAACTTGCAAAACATTCAGTTTCACTTCCTCAGTTTTTAAAATTCTAGCACCCTTTACAATGAGTAAGGCACATTTCTTTCTCATTTTTTCCTTTTTGATTTGATTTTTCTTGTGCACCAAGATGCATATATTGGATTTAACATATATTTTTTTACCATGTTTAACAAATATTTGCTATCTAGAAGAGGGGGTAGGGAGAAAGGGAGAAATTGGAACACAAGGTTTTGCAAGGGTTAGTGTTGAAAAATTATCCATACATATCTTTTGAAAAGTAAAAAGCTTTAATAAAAAAAAATGAGTAAAGCATTCCACAAATATTCCTTCATTTGATCCTCAAAGCAACACCAGGAGTTAGTTGTTTTTATCACCCCCATTTTACAGGTGAGGAAACTAAGGCAGAGAGAGGCAAAATGACTTTCTCAGACATCACTTATCCCTTAGCACTTTGTGAGAGTTAGCTGATCATGTAACCTATGCAGAATTATGTGTATAGATACTTGTTCTTGTTCTTTAGTTGTGTTTAACTCTTTGTGATCTCATGGGCTATGCTGTCCATAAGGTTTTCTTGACAAAGATAATGAAATGGTCTGCTATTTTCTTTTCCAGTGGACTTAGTGTGTAAGTCTCAGTTTGAACTCAGATTTTTCTGATTCCGGATCCACTACACCATCTAATTGTCTTTAAAGAGCAGATATCTACGAGTACAAAACACATGACCTTTCTTAATCCTGTTTTACCTCAGTCTCAACCCCAGTAACAATCCTATGGTCTGCTTAAGAAAAACAAGCTCTAAGGATTGGTATTATTCACTTAAAAAATGTTAAAATACATTTTTAATTGGAAAAGAAAATACCATCAAAATATTACTACATTGTAAACTTAATGGGACCCACATGTTGTCTACTAAAACTTGCAAAACAGTCAAAACAATGCATTAGTGCCTGCCAGTCTGAAATGTGATCTACTCCTTAATATTCCCTCAGGCAATGAAAAGAAATGCTTGAAAAATGGTAACGTTTCTAAAATGCAGCTGGCTCACTGGATGAACCACAGATCCCCAACCCAGGGGGACCTAATGATCTAATCCTAACTCTGTTCAAGTCACTTAACCTCTTAGTACTTTCTCAAATGTTCTGAGCTCTATACAAAGTAGTTCTGAGAAATAACCCAAATGATTGCATCCCTTTTGCGTCGTGTAGCATGTGGTATCTGGGTGCACTGTGGCAGACCTGGTGTGAGGGACTTGGGGCTCGTTTCTCCTGAATAGACAGTTGGTTCTCGCCAGGTACATCCTGTAATTACATCTGTAACACTTAACAGGCAGAGTCCTCAGTGGGATGGGACTGGCTGTGGGCGATACAGTAGCCAGCTCATCCAACTCTCTGTCACCCCACAGACAAGGGCTCAATGCTGAAAATCCTTCCTAAAGTGAGGGTCTGCCTCAACAGCTACAGCACTAGTTTCCCAGTCCTCTCCCTGCATGAGGCTTATTTTCTCCTCAGTAATTTGCTAGGACAATGATTGATTGTGATTTGAATGCTGTCTTTGTTTCCTTTAAAAAAAAAAAAAAAAAAAAAAAAAAAAGGCAGAAACTCTGACTCTAAACTCTCCTGCTCAGTTCTTGCCAAGGGCAGACAAAGGTTTCTGTTTCTTAAAGCGCAAAGAGAGCTCCTTATCCCAAATCTTACTTGGCTACCATCATTAATCATATCAGGCAAGGATTTGGTGGCCGTTTGATTTTTCCACTTGTATTAAAGGGCAATGGGTCTGTAAGTAACACTAATAATGCTAAATAATCGAACAAATCATTTGTAGGAAAATAGTGTAAGCTGCCTGTGATGAGGAATAGAATTGGCTCCTTCCCCTGAGCTCTGTCCCCCTCCAGGAGGCGAGGATAGGAATTGGATAGTTTTGACAGTTAATGGAGGACTTCTTTCCTGCCAGGAATGGAGGAGGGGAAAACAAAGTTGTCAGGGAATGTGTTATTCTCACCAGCCCACATGCTGAGCTCTTTGCAGGGTCTTGGGCTCCCCAGTTAGCCCCAGTTGCCATCAACCTTCAATAGCAGCCAGCAAGACCCTCAAGATGAGAGCCCCCAAAGTGCAACTGGAAAATGGTTCAGTTTCCCATTAGCCTCCCCTCCTCTAACTGCATGGGGCTGCAAGATAGAAAAATATCTTTCCTCCTTCCCAGAAATCTCTATAACAAATTCTGTGTCACCAAACTGTCGAATATATTTGAAAATGCTTAAAAATAGATTCTATTTTTATCATATTGACTTTATAGGTTTTTGTTGTTTTTTTTCCCATTCAGGGGAAACTGAATTTTTGTTTTCAGTGAAATGTGCAAAGGGGTCAGGCTGTGCCAGGAAGCAATAAAATATCTACCTACTGGTCTATGAGGTAATTCAAACTTTTTTTGTTGTTGTTGGGGCTCCTAGGAGTCACAGATGGAGCCAGGCATGGTAGGTGACCAAGCAGGAAGGGAGACAGGGAAAGCAATCTTTCCTGGGGTTCCTTTGGGACTCCTGAAAGTAGTTTGGTCTGGGCTTGTCGGGATGAGAGCAGAGAATAGGGTGAATTAACAGCTGCTGATTGTACAAGGAAGAAGAGATTGGGTTAAGGTCAGCCCCTCAGTTGGGCCACCAGAACTCAGAAGCAAAAGCCAGAGAATGTGGCAAAGAGAGGGCCCAGTCTCAACTTCCACCCCCATTCAGAACTGCAGCAGGGCAGCCAAAGTATCATCCAAATAGGAGCAGAGGATAAGAGGCAGGACCAGGCTAGGTCTGCAAAACACATTCAGAAGTGTGGGAGGGATTAAAGTCTGGTCCAAGTACAAAATTCCAGTGCAGGAAGGAAGTTTAGAAATCTGAACAAACAGATCAAAACTCTGAATATAATAGAGAAATATTATACATATGTAAAATATGGTCTATTAATATTAATGAATGTAATAATAGATAACATATATTATATATTAACTTAGAAAATTTTATCATATGTAATCCATTATACCTATGTTTAGTAGACAAATATTTATTGACACATTTTGAAGCAAACTTTTAACAAAATATAAGAAAAATGTAAAGGTTTTTGAGGTAAGACAATAATTTTCTACCAATCCCAATGTTCAATAAAATATCCAAAATTCAAGTGAGTTTGAGGGATTTGACACAAGTAGAACCTCAGGGAAAAAAATAATGGCTTGGTCATTAGGATTCCAAGAGTGAATGGGAGAATTAAAACAAGAGATAAAAAACAAAATGAGAGCTCTTGAGTAAGTGATTAGAAAGAAAGCAAATAGTTTAAAACAGAAGTTAGACTGCATATAGCTTTAAACTTTTTGATATGCTAATTGATGTGGAAATTTTTTCTTTCTTCCTCCTTTTTTTTTTTTTTTTTTGCTCTTTATTATTAGTGATGTCATTAAGAAAGGGGCTCAAGGAGAAATATAATAGGAAACAAGGATGTAAAAACAAATGCTATCAATAATGTTTTTTTTTTCATATTTATTTATTTATTTAATAGTTTTCATTTACCAGACATATGCACGGGTAATTTTACAACATTGACAATTGCCAAACCTTTTGTTCTAATTTTTCCCCTCCTTCCCCCCCCCAAGATGGCAGGTTGACCAATACATGTTCAATATGTTAAAGTATAAATTAAATACAATATATATATATATATATATATATATATATATATATATGTATATACATGTCCAAACAGTTGTTTTGCTGTCCAAAAAGAATCGGACTTTGAAATAATGTACAATTAGTCTTTAGTAATATTTGGGAGGGAGACACCAAGGAAATAACATATATAGTGTCTACTATATTCTAGACACTATGCTAAGTACTTTACAAATATTTACTCATTTGATCCTCACAGCAACCTTGTTAGGCAGGTGCTGTTATCCCCATTTTACCATTTAGGAAACTGAGGCAAATGGGTCTTGTGAGTATCAGAGATCAGATTTGATTTTTTGAAAGGAAAATATAGGAGACAAGAGAAACCTAGACTAGTACATACATTTGAGCATTTAGAAAGGGCTAAATAATATAAAGGGCTTGAATTTTAATAGAGGAATCATCTGGCCAGGATAACTGTCAGAATGAAAAATAGTCTATCCAGCTTCACATACTCACTTCAGAAAAATCCTGAATTTCACACCAGATAGAATGAAAAATAAAATGAGAAACTAAAGTAAGTGACTTCCATGCCCACAAAGCACAGAAAGCTAGCCCATAGAAAACAGGAAAAGAGGTATACTGGCAAAGCCAAGGCCAAGGCAGAGTAGCTTCCCAAAGAGATCAGAAATAGCCTGGGACAAAAAGTTATCAAACTGTGCATACCCTTTGACCCAGCCGTACTACTACTGGGCTTATATCCCAAAGAAATACTAAGGAAGGGAAAGGGACCTGTATGTGCCAAAATGTTTGTGGCAGCCCTTTTTGTTGTAGCTAGAAATTGGAAATTGAATGGATGCCCATCAATTGGAGAATGGTTGGGTAAATTTTGGTATATGAAGGTTATGGAATATTATTGCTCTGTAAGAAATGACCAGCAGGAGGAATACAGAGAGGCTTGGAGAGACTTACATCAACTGATGCTGAGTGAAATGAACAGAACCAGAAGATCACTATACACTTCAATGCTATATGAAGATATATTCTGATGGAAGTGGATATCTTCAATATAAAGAAGATCCAACTCACTTCCAGTTGATCAATGATGGACAGAAATAACTACACCCAGAGAAGGAACACTGGGAAGTGAATGTAAATTGTTAGCACTACTGTCTATCTACCCAGGTTACTTACATCTTTGGAATCTAATACTTAATGTGCAACAAGAAAATGGTATTTACACACATATATTGTATCTAGGTTTTATTGTAACACATGTAAAATGTGTCTGTCATCGGGGGGAGGGAATGGAGCGAGGGGGGATAATTTGGAAAAATGAATATAAGGGATAATATTACAAAAAAATACTCATGCATATATACTGTGAAAAAAAATTCTAAATAAAAAAAAAGAAAAGAAAAGAAATAGCCTGGGACACATTAGCTGTAAAGCTCCATGTCCATATTCAGCAAGAACAAGATCTGAGAAAGCCTTGAGATGGTCATAAAGACACACAGGGTGGGGACCTGGAAATCTCCAGTGAAAAGCAATAAGTAGCACACTGCTTAATCTGGGATATTTCAGGCCAAAGTGCTCTGAGGTCCTCAACACTCTGTTCTGAGATCCCTGAAAAGTGTCCTGAAGATCCAGAACTCTGAACTCAAAGATCTGGGCTGGGGTGACGAGAATGTAATATAGAAACTCAGAATGAATAGGGAAAGACCAAGCAGAATTGACTGCTTATCCCAAAATGCATCAAGGTTTGAAACCTGACTACTACACAAAGTCCAAAGAATAAAAGGAAAAAGGAAGGAAGGAAGGAAGGAAGGAAGGAAGGAAGGAAGGAAGGAAGGAAGGAAGGAAGGAAGGAAGTAAAAGGGGAGGAAGAAAGAGAGTTTATGTTCAAAACTATGTCTTTTATTCTGCATATTAGTCCATCATCTCTGTCATGAGGTAGACAATCTGGAATAATGATTGATCACTTAATTAATCATAATTTGAAATTATAATCATAATTTTAAAAAATTCTGATATTGATATTAAAGAATAAATTGTTCTTTTGAGTCCACACTCTTTACTCTTCATCAGTTTATACAAGTCTTTCCAAACTTCTAAAGCTGTCTTTTTCCTCTTTTCTTACAGCACAATAGTAATTCATTACATTCATATACCACAATTTGTTCCATCATTCCTCAAATTGCACTCTTGCAAAAAAACCCACCACCCAGATGTATTAGAAATAGGCGAAAAAGTAAAGATAGAGGAAATCCAGTCATCTGAAGGGCACCTCAAAAGTAAAAGTTCCAGGACCATCAATTAAAATACAGCCCTCCGATATCAAAGAAAAAAATGCTTCAAAAATCCAGAAAAAGGCAGTTCAAGTACCAAGGAATCACAATCAGCATCACCAAAGAACTGGTAGCTTTTACTAAGAACAAGAGGAAGGAGACCTTAAAACAAAATATTCCAACAGGCATAAGAGAAAGGTTTACAATAAAAAACAAAACAAAACAAAACCCCAATCTAAATCTACCTTGAATTCTGAGCATGATCCTATAAAGAGGAAGAATAAATTTTCAATGAAACAAGAGATTCTCAAGGTTTTTTTTATGAAAAAACCAGTGTTATATTTAAACACAAATAAGAGTGTGTGCAAAAAAGCAGAAAGTTATATAAAGGTTAATTTATTTGAACAACTGAAAGAGGCTATATGATGATATATTGCTAACATTCTAATAGGGAGAGAAATAATAAGTATTCCTTCATGGTCTTAATGTCTTGAAAAGATGTTGAGGAGATTAAATAAGAAAGACAGAAGACAGGAATATATTGGTTCTCTTCAGAGAATTTTAAGAGGAAAGAAAGAAAGTAAATCCTTTTTTTTTTAACAACCAAAAAAAAAAAATCAGGATTGGCCATTGTAATTTTAGACAAAACAACAGAAAAAAAAAGACACAATTAAAGAATAAAAAAGAGAAACTACATTATGCAAAAAAAAACCCCAGAAAATGAAATATTACTATTTAATATGTATTCACTGAATGGCATGACATATAAATATGTAAAAGAAAAAGTGAATAGAATTTCAGGGAGAAATAGACCACAAATATAGGGGCTTTGATATATTTCCTTAAGAACCACATAATTCTAGCTAAAAAAGAAAAAAGAAAAAAATCAAGGACCTGAATATAATTTCAGAAAAGTTAAATCATCTTCATGCAGACGATTTCCAGATAACCAGCCCTAGTCTTTTTCCTGATTGGAAATAAGACATTCCATCTTTGACTATCCTCCTGGTCAGTCTCCTGCCTCCTGCACTCTTCCACTCAGACCAAGACTGGGTTACACTGTAACAGACACAGACTATGAAGGAGATAGACTGTGAGAATAAACACTTTAGACTCTATTCTTGTCCATCCTCGTGGTGATTATCCTGCTGACCAAAGCTTGTTCGGAGGACCTCCAGAAAGCTAACCTGGACATTACAGAAAAGGACTTAGAATTGCCAAATCTCAAACTACACTAGAAAGCAACAATCATCAAAACTGTTACTGATTTAAAAATATAAAAGTTAATAAATGAAACCTATTATGTAAGACCTAAGTAAGCAATTTAACATTATAGTGTAGTAGTATTCAATGTATGGAAACATGCTCTCACCTCACTCTTTTAAAGTTGAGCCTGTTATATCTCCCCTTCAGGATTCTTGGGAGACATTGAGAGTTTGGAGGTTTCTATCTCTCTTACTATTGATTTAATCTTCCCCTGAATATGTTCTCCCCATCTTTATGTGCCAATGACTACCTTTCCTAATCAATTGAATCATTTAACATGAATTAATTCTTACAAAGGAATATTTACTTCAAAAATATCAAAAGATTAAAAGCATAAACATTTTCCTCATGAGCACCTTGGCAATATAATCTTCTCATCTCACCTTGGTCTCTGGGAAGAATAGACTCATTTTTAGTTCTGTTCCTACACAGAATTGGCCCCACTAAGTAACATCCAGAGGGAACATCACTGCCAGATGAGTTTTTATCTCAATTATAATTGCATTGGATCCCAAAGATTACTCTTGAAAGTCATTTCTTGCTCCTCAGTGCACTGATGCTGATCTGGCTACAATATTTAGATGCTGGGATGTGGCTCTTTTTTCAGTTAAAATAGAAAAGAACAGATGCCGAGTCAGTTAAAAATAATCAAGTCTGTATTTACAGGGCTACCACATGGTCTTAGAGGGGAAAAAAGACAAGAATGTCTTTCCCCTTATAGTATTAGGGGTGACAGCAAAACTCTTAAAGGGATCTACCAAAGTCAAGCAGTTTAAGAGGAACAGTAGAAAGATAATGAGGGAATTTCTTTTTAATTCTTCCCATTCACTATCTAGGACAACTGGGTGATGTGGTGAATAGAGTGCTGGCTCTTTTTGTGTTCAAATCTAGCCTCAGACATTTACTGTGTGATGCTGTTTGCCTCAGATTCTTCACCTATGAAATGAGTTGGAGAAGGAAATGGAAAACCATCTTTGTCAAGAGTTGGCTACTACTGTAAAAAAACTGAATTTAATTCACTATGTAGTATGTTGATCAGAATCAGTCATAGAATCTCTATACATGCTTCACAGTCTCCAAATGAAAAGTACCGTAAAAGGTGTTCTGTGCATAAGTCATTCCTTGTTATGTCAATAAACCCCAGTTCACAGACTTCTGGAAAAAAGGCATCCATATTTGACCAGATGGAGAGAAATCTGGCAGAAATTAAATTTAGATCAGTACCTCACATCAATTAACACAAAAAGCTCCAAATTATATATATATATACACACACACACATAAATACATATACATAGATATGCCTCTACATCAACATATATATATATACATACATACACACATCTATGTGTATGTATGTATATACATATATACATACATACACATAGATGTGTGTGAACATATATATGTAACCCTTTTTCTGAGTTGTTTCCATAGAAGATAGCTGCCAATCTCAGGTTCTAGGGTACCTTGTGTACCCCATTAATCTAGGTCTCTTATTTTCTTCCTATTAACAGATATAATTAACTCTAAAATGCACAGTTAAAATAGTAGCTTCCAAAAAAATTCTACCTTTTCCCATAAGTATGGTATATATTCTCCCACAAATATAGAGAACATCTGTGTAAAGAATAGGTGGCAAAAGTGTAAATACAAAGATAATGAGATGCATATGTAGGGCATATATATAATCAAGGCAATTCACAGAACCAGAAATGCAGGGTCTTGATATACTTTCTCTCTTTTTAGTATCTTTAAGAAGATAATCCCTTGGGTACAGCATCTCAGCCAGGTGGGCCAGTCATCTTGAGATTCTTTTTTTGGAACATTCTCTTCCTCTTGCATTTTCTGATAGGTACAGAATAGTCATGTTATTCACATTTCCTTTTATTTGGGTGAGGCTTCCTAAAATCAGCTTCAGTGTATAGTTCCACTTTATAGAGCTAGGGACAATTTCTCCTAGAGCAGGTGGCTTTAATGTCTTATTTTGCTGCTAGAGATCACACTCCTAGTTTTAAGGGTCTGCTTCACTTTGCTCATGTCTTTCTGGAGAGCATGCATATTTGGTCCTTCAGCTGTATCTCAAATTCTTTCAGGCGGACTTACCCCCTATGGATGGGGTTTCTCTTTTGTGGCAAGGTGGTGGAAGTGGGAGAGAGGATGAATCAGTCCTCTCTTCCCTCTTTTTAGGCACAACACTTTATATAGAGTGTCCTGGGTCTGGACTGGATTCAATCTGCCTGGCTGCCAGCTGGCAGGTTTGGTTATTTAAAACTTCCTGGAGAGTGGCCAATTTTCATCTCATGACTTCTTCTAAACAGTTCCTGTTATTGTCTTGTAGATCTCACCTCAAACCCCTTTTGTCTCTTTTACCTGCCTCTTAAAAATATCAATTCCAGCAGAAGGTATGGAAGACATTATCCCATGGTAGGAATTTTCCCATGTTCCTGATTGTAAAGTTCATTGTTGACCTTTGTCCTTCTCAAGGTCATTTTTCCCTATTTTTCTTGAAATCTCCCTGGGTCCACTTCCTACTTTTCTGGAGTGTCAGTTGCCCTCAGGCACTCTGATTGTCTTTCCCTGAGACAGCATTAATGGTAACTATAAGCAATAAATTCCAGCAGATTATATCCATTTAAGGTCTCTATTTCATTTTATATAGTATTTCTATTCTTCCATTGTAGAATGTCCTCTCCTTACACTTTTATTCATCCTTCCATTCTATAATGTAATATCACAATAAATGGCAATTTACCTTGTAAGGTTTAGTCCATGATGTTTCAGTCCTGTTTTTTCCACTATCACTTCTATTTGATTTTTGCTTTCACCTTTAGAAAGAAATCTTCTATATGTCTTTCCTTTGTTATTTTGTTGTTGTATTACTTGCTTGCAATATTGTTACCTTTATATTCTCATTGTTTGAGGTGTTGAAGAAGTAAATAATTTCTTCAGATCTGGCTTTCTTTCTTAGAATGTTTCATATGCTTCTTTTTTACCTGAACATCCTTTCTTTTCATTAATTTTTAGATTCAGATACTCCAAGTAGGTTGCCTTGGGCAGTATCTTGAGTTCATTTTCTCTTTGGAATGTTCTCTTCCTTTTTGCAATTTTTGGTGGGTGTAGAATAATGTTATGTATTCAAATTTCCTTTTATTTATATTAAAAGACTTCCTCTGGTCACTTGAAGAATTTGTTGTTTGTCTTTGGTATCATTAAATATAACTACCATACATCTTCGAATTTGCATCATAGGGTGTATTTTTTTCCTTGAGATGATTTGTTGATTCTTTTGATTGACACTGTTTTCTGTGCTTAAAAATTCTGGGCAATTTTGTTGTATTATTGTATTATGATGTTCATGTTTCTTTTTTCGTTGTTGTTGTTATTGTTGTTTTTCTTCTGAGAAGGAAGAGAATAGGCATTTATATAGAACCTACTATGTGCAAGGCACTGTACTAAATGCTTATTATTTTAAAACTGCCTCACAAATCCTTTATTCAAGAGCAATATGTTTAGCTTAAATGGAAGTCATAGTATTTTGCTTCTCTTCTTTCAGATCGTTTTACTTCTGTGTTTTTGCATTTTAAATTATTCCCTCTTTTTTGTATGAGATGCTATTATGGATTCAAAAATTTCTATTCTGTCAATTATTTTGCTTTTAAATTAATTCAAGAGAAGCAGCTATTTGGCTCAGTAGATAGAGTACCAGCTCTAAAGTCATGAGGACCTGAGTTCAAATTTGATTTCAGACACTTAATACTTCCTAGTGTGACCCTGGGCAAGTCACTTAACCCCAATTGCCTTCAAGGAAAAAAAAAAAGTTGTGAAAATTAATTCAAGAGAATCCTTCTGTGGTGCTGTTCTCTTCTGATTGTCCTTCTGATTGACAAATCAATATATCTTATAAAACTTTCTTGGGTAGCAATCTTTTATTCAAAGCAGTAGAATGAAGGCTTCTTGTTAAAACCTGTATGATCATAATAAAGTCACAAAACTCCCATGCTTCAGTTTCCTTATCTATAAAATAGGGGTTTGAACTAAATGGCCTTAAAATTCTTTTTAGCTCTATGATTTAGCATTGGTGGTTTTTCTTGTTGTCTTCCCTGTTCCCATCCAAGGTTTAGCCCATCGGGATCCCCACCGCGGCTTATTAAATCTTCTTTAATGGGAGTGTAAAGACTTTCATTGCATAATTATAAAATATAAATAATTTTGGAAGAGGAGAAAAGAAAGCACAGAAAGGTGGCTTAGGTTCATTTACAATATTGCTGAGGATACTTTCTTAGGAGCATGGAAAAATATTTAGGAATTCAGCTAAATTATCTATCTGGAAATTCCAAGAAATGCACTAAAATGGGAGCCAGATATTGGCTCAATGTAAGGAAAAACTTCCTAAAAATAGAGCTATCCATAATTGGAATAATTTGCCTCTGGAGACATTAAATTTTCCATCACAGGAAGCCTTCACTTAGAGGCTAAATAACCATTTATTTGATGTGATATTATGGAGTGATTCAGAATTTGGCTATGACTAAACCATTTGACTTGTGAGATCCCTTATAATTTTAAATATAATATATTCAATGATATGGAATAGCTAATACCCATAAACAAAACTCTAGTAAAGAATCAGGTGTTTTACTCTTCTCATTTATGATGTTTCTAAGCTCAAAAAAAAATCAGGTTTATTGTGATCTTCTAGTTATTATTCCCTAATAGTTTAGATTGATCTTTTTTTCTCCTATTGAATTTGTCATATTTACTTGAAACTGAATAAATAGTTTGGTTATTAAAGTGGATTTGGGAGGCTAGTTACAAAGGTTGAAAAGATGTTGAGTTTTTTCCATTCATTCACCAATATTTAATTTTTCCTTTAAATAAATCAATTTCATCCCATTGATAAACAAATCTCTCTCGTACCTCTTACCACTATTAAAAAAGAAAAATTTGTTACAAATGTACATAGTTTATCATGTCCAAAAAGCCATGTCTAAAATGTATAGGGGGTAGGGGGTGAGGGATGGAGCCAAGGTGGTGGAGTAAAGGCAAGAATTTGCCCAACCTCTCCCCAAAACTGCTCCAAATTCATTTAAATAATGATTAAACAAATTTTAAAGCATCAGAATACCAAAAAAGACAGAGTAGAAAATTTTTCAACTGAAGGAAACTTAAGAGCTCATCAGAAAAAGTGAGAGTCTAGCATGCAGCTCAAACCCAGACCCAGCCCTGTCACTGGCTGGACCTCAGAATCAAAGAAAAATAAGAATTGGACTCAGATCAGGGGAAAGCTCAAATGAAAATCAAGTAAAAGAAAGAAAAAAATTAGGGAAAGAATTGAGAAAGGTACAAAAGGAAATGCAAAAAGCTAATGAGGAGGAGAATGCCTTAAAAAGCAAAATTGGCCAATTGGCAAAGGAAGTACAAAAGCCCACTGAGGAAAATAATTCCTTAAAAAACAGAATTGAGAGGAAAGGGACCCACATATGCAAAAATGTTTTTGTAGTAGCAAGAAACTGGAAACTGAGTGGATGCCCATCAGTTGGAGAATGGCTGAATAAGTTACAGCATAGGAATGTTATGGAACATTATTGTTCTATAAGAAACGACCATTAGGGTGATTTCAGAGAGGCCTGGAGACGCTTACATGAATTGAGGCTAAATGAAAGAGCAGAACCAGGAGATCACTGTACACAGCAACAAGACTATATGATGATTAATTCTGATGGACGTGGCTCTTTCCAACAATGAGATGATTGAGGCCAGTTTCAATGATCTCGTGATGAAGAGAGCCATCTACACCCAGAGGGAGGGCTGTGGGAACTGAGGGTGGATTATAACATAACATTCCCAATCTTTTTGCTGTTGTTTGTTTGCATTTTGTTTTCTTATTCATTTTCTTTCCTTTTTGATCTGATCTTGTGCAGCAAGATAATTGTAGAAATATGTTTACATATATTGGATTTTACATATATTTTAACATGTCCATAGCATATATTGGATGGATTGGATTTGGGAAGAGGGTGGGGGAAAGGAGTGGAAAATTTGGAACACAAGGCTATGAAAAGATCAGTTTTGAAAAATTATCCATGCATATGTTTTGAAAATAAAAAAGCTTTAATAAAGAAAATAGAATTGAGTAAAGGGAAGCTGATGACTTTATGAGAAATTAAGATAAAATAAAGTAAAACCAAAAAAATGAAAAAAAAATAGGGAAAAATGTGAAATATCTCATTGAAAAAACAAATGATCTAGAAAACAGATCCAGGAAAGATAATTTTAAAATTATTGATCTACCTGAAAGTCATGATCAAAAAAAGAGCCTGGACATCATCTTTCAAGAAATTATTAAGAAAGACTGTCCTGATATTCTAGAACCAGAGGATAAAATAGAAATTGAAAGAATACATTAATTACCTCCTGAAAGAGATCCCAAAATAAAAACTCCCAGGAATAAAAATGTACTTCTCATTTTGTATTTTGAGTCCATCATCTCTACAGGAAGTGGGTTGTATGTTTTGTTACCTATCAATCCTCTGAAAGATAAAAAACAATGACAAATAATGTTTTATTATGACATGGATCAGAGTTCCTAAATCTTTCATAGTTGTTTGTCTCTAAAATGTGTTGCTAGTGTATAAGTTGTTCTAGTTCAGTTCCCTTCACTCTGCATCAGTTCATACAAGTCTTCCCAGGTTTCTTTGATCATTTCTTATTGAATAATATGATTCAATTGTATCACATAATTTGTTCATCCACTAATGGGCAACCCGTTAGTTTCCAGCTCTTTGCCATTTCAAAAAGAGCTCCTACAAATATTTTTGTATATATATGTTCTTTTCTTCTTTTTTTGATCTTTTTGGGGTCAATACAAGTATCATTGGGAAAAAAACAAATATACTAAGTTTAGTGACTTCTTGGGTATAGTTCTAAATTATTTTCCAGAATAGATGTACCAATTCACAATTCCACCATTGTTTTCTCATTGTCTGTTTTCTCATTGTTCCTCCAACAATTGTCATTTCCTTTTTTTTCCCTTTTTGCCAATTTTTCCAGATGATTGGGTTTGAGTTAAAGGTTCAAAGCTGTTTTCACTTGCATTTCTCTAAATATTAGTGATTTCAAGCATATTTTTGGAACCCAAGTTTCCAGTTCAACTTGGAGTGCTTTATTCACCTAACCAGCAGAGAAAATGATGATTTGATGCTAAGTACTTTCTGCTTTGAGAGAGGACACTTGCTATTCCAAACTATTCTAGCCTGACTTCAGAAAGGAGAAGAGAAAAGAAAGAGAGAGAGAGAGAGACAGAGAGACAGAGAGAGAGAGAGAGAGAGAGAGACAGACAGACAGACAGACAGACAGACAGACAACAGACAGACTTGGAGGCAGACACATAGGAGAAGACAGAACTTCAACATGTTTCTGATTTCAGCCAATAAACATTTACTAAGCTCCTACTATGTGCCAGGCAATGTGCTAAGTATATAACAAAAAGCAAAATACAGTCCCTACTCACAAGACACAGTCTAATGATGGAGACAACATGAAAGCAACTATGTTTGAATAAGGCAGAATAAATTGGAGATAACCCCAGAGGGAAAGTCCTAGCAAGAATCAGGAAAGGCTTTTCTGATGGGAAAATTGTAGTTGGGACTTGAAGGAAGCCAAGGAAGCCAGGAGGCAAAGATGAAGAGGGAGAGTATTCTAGGCATGGGGAAAAAAAAAAACAAAAAAACTTGTGAAAATGTCTTAGGTGGAGTGCCTTATTTCAGGAAAGCAAAGAGGTTTTAGTGTCTCTGAATCAGAGAGTACGTTGGTTTGGCTGCCTCTCTCTTGGTTGAGAGATTTCAGCTTGTTGCTTTCTACCACATTTGCTATTGTGTATTTTTCTGGCATATTCTAATCTGAAAAATTCTTAATATCTTCTTGCTTTTTGATTGGACAAATAATTTATTTGACATATTTATTTTGATGAGTTTTGTAATTAGCATTTTGTGGGAAAGGAGTCAAATCTGTAGAGATAAGCTGGGTTACTTCTCCTTAAAGGAGTAAAAGTTAGGAAGGAGACTTAAACCTAAAAATTGCCTCTAGACCATCAATATTTAAAAAAGCATGTAGATATAATTGTAATCTAGTAACTTTTCT
This sequence comes from Sminthopsis crassicaudata, assembly GCF_048593235.1. Taxonomy (NCBI): domain Eukaryota; kingdom Metazoa; phylum Chordata; class Mammalia; order Dasyuromorphia; family Dasyuridae; genus Sminthopsis; species Sminthopsis crassicaudata. The sequence continues at coordinate 191,245,313 of NC_133621.1, forward strand.
CTCTCAGAGAGCAGTCAGCCTTGTGGCCCATTATCCTGCATTCCTCAAATTAGAAAATTTCCTCGGAGAGAAATGGACCAACTTTCAAAAACAATTTTCCATGCCTCGATTTGAGCTATCTATTTAGAAATCCCGGACAAATGTTTGAATAAATTTCTTATATCTCTCTAAAATAGGACTTTTCTTAGTGAAACTTGCTGCAAAGATTCCCCACCCTTGGTTAACTCTATCCCTTCGAATTTTTTTTTCTTTCTTTCCCCCCCTCCCAGGTAATTGGGGCTAAATGACTTGTCCAAGGTCACACAGCTGGTAAGTATTAAGTATCTTAGGTCAGATTTGAATTCAGATCTTCCTGATTTCAGAGGCCAGTGTTCTATCCACATTGTCAGCTTAAGCCTTCTAATTTTAGTTAATTTAGTAATTTTTAGCATTAGTTTTTATTTCTGCAAAGCCTTTTTAATTTTATATAAATAAAATTGTCCATTTTGTCTACTAGGATCCTTTCCATCTTTTGCTTGGTGAGGAATTCTTTTCCTACTTGTAAATCCAAAAGGAAATTTCTCTTACCTATAATTTGTTTATGATGGAATCTTTTTATATCTATCATGTACTATTTGGAGTTTATCAGTATATATGGTGTAATGAGTTTGTCTAAATCTAATTTTTTTTATTTTAATAGCTTTTTATTTACCAGATATATGCATGGGTAATTTTACAACATTGACAATTGCTAAACCTTTTGTTCTAATTTTTCCCCTCTCCCCCCCACTCACTCCCCCAGATGGCAAGTTGACCAATACATGTTAAATATGTTAAAGTATAGGTTAAATACAATATATGTATATATGTCCAAACAGTTATTTTGCTGTACAAAAAGAATAAGACTTTGAAATAGTGTACAATTAACCTGTGAAGGAAATCCAAAATGCAGGCGGACAAAAGGGATTGGGAATTCTATATATTGGTTCATAGTCATCTCCCAGAGTTCTTTTGCTGGGTGCAGCTAGTTCAGTTATAAATCTAATTTCTACCAGAATGCTTTTAAGAATTCACAACTGTATTTGTCAAATATTGAATCTTTATTCCAATACTTAGAATCTTTGAGTTTATCAAATAAAAGGCTACTAGATTTATTTGCTTAGTATATTGTGTACCTAATCTATTTCATTGATAAATCTTTCTGGTTTTTAACCAATACCACATAGTTTTGAAGAGTACTGTTTGTAGTGTGGTTTCTATTATGGTACTATTAGTTCCCTTTCCTTCTTACTTTTTTTTCTTCATTATTTTCTTTGGGATTCTTGACTTTTCATTTTTCCAGTTGAATTTCATTTTAAAAATTTCTATAAAGTTATCCTTTGGTAGTTTGATTAATATAATACTGAATAAGTGAATTAAATTGGATGGTATCATCACTTTATCACATTAGTTTAGACTACCTATAAATATTTATTATTCTCCAATTATTTAGATCTCTAAAATAAATATTTTGCTGTTGTTTTCATTTGGTTGTATATGTGTCTTGGTCATCCACCAACATTTAGTCCTCCCTCACTTAAATCCAATTCATCTTTCTGATACCTAGTTCCTCTTTGAGAATAAAGGACAAACAACTGCAACAAAAATACTCTACATGGAGAATTATGTGGCACGTATTATTCATTGTACCAATAAAAGGTAAACGAATAACTCATATCACAAGTCACATGTATTACAGTAGGATTTATTGAATATTATGCTATAGCATCATTGCTTAGTCATCTGTGTTCATGGAGAGCAAAACAAAGCAGAGGACGCTGTTAAGGTCTATAAAGACAAACAGGCTCATATAGATAAACAAAAAGGGTTTTTGTTATGTGTGGTTAGTTGCCATTGATGCTGAAGAAAGAGAAGATAACTCATCCTTTCAGAGTTCCAAGATACATGTTTAGATAAGTGAGAGCCCAAATTGTCTTTCCTTTTAAAATCTACTGAATTGGGAATGTTGGAGGGGATGTGGGAAAATTGGGACACTGATACGTTGTTGGTAGAGTTGTGAATACATCCAGCCATTCTGGAGAGTGATTTGGAACTATGCTCAAAGAGTTATCAAACTGTGCTTACCCTTTGACCCAGCAGTGCTGCTATTGGGCTTATATCTAAAAGAGATCTTAAAGAAGGGAAAGGGACCTATGTGTACAAGAATGTGGGAGCCCTCTTTGTAGTGGCCAGAAACTGGAAACTGAGTGGATGCCCACCAATTGGAGATTGGCTGAATAAATTGTGGCATATGAATGTTATGGAATATTATTGTTCTGTAAGAAATGACCAGTAGGAAGATTTCAGAGAGGCCTGGAGAGACTTACATGAACTGATGCTGAGTGAAATGAGCAGGATCAGGAGATCATTATATATTTCAACAATAATACTATATGATTATCAATTCTGATGGATGTGGCTCTCTCCAACAATGAGATGAACTAGATCAGTTCCAATAGAGCAGTAATGAATTGAACCGGCTACACCCATAGAAAGAACTCTGGGAGATGACTATGAATCACTACATAGAATTCCCAATCCCTCTATTTTTGTCTGCCTGCATTTTGGATTTCCTTCACAGGCTAACTGTACACTGTTTCATAGTCCGATTCTTTTTGTACAGCAAAATAATTTTTGGACATGTATATATATATTGAATTTAACTTATACTTTAACATATTTAACATATATTGGTCAACCTGCTATCTGGGGGAAGGGGCGGGGGAAAGGAGGGGAAAAGTTGGAACAAAAGGTTTTGCAGTTGTCAATGCTGAAAAATTACCTATACATAAAATTTTTGTAAAAATAAATAAATTATTAAATTATTAAAAAAAAATCTACTGAGCTCTTGCTGCTCAGTAGCCTACCTGCTTTGATGCAGCATCCCATCATGGTGCAGCATCCCATCATGGTGCAGCATCCCAACAAGAACAATAGAGGTAAGTATCCTTATGTGGGTCAAAGGGAGGCAGAATAAATATCTCTAACATCTTTTCCTCTCACCTTCTCCTAGAAAGATTATAATTCCTGCCAAAAAGAGAAACAAGAAATTGGGGCCAAAAACTACTCTAATCTCTGCTGAAGGAAGGCGGGTACCAAGTACCAAATATAAGATTATATAGTTCTGTTCCATTAAATATTATTAGTCTAGGAAAGGGGTGGGGAACGTTTGGGCTGTGGACCATATAAAGCCCACAAAATCATTTGGTCTGGCCCTGCTAAGGCAACCACAGCTGAAAACTAGTTACAATCTCCCTCTGCTTGAGTTTTTAAGTTGATTGTTTTATATGATCTGCAAATGAGGTTATAAATATCCCAATAGTCCTGACTAGAAAAAAAGATTCCCCACTCCTGTTCTGGGGAATATGATCAGATTTAAGCTAGCTTCCAATCTCTCTGTTATTATTAGAGGGAAGGAGAATCCCAAACTCTATATTGGATTCTTGACCCATTTCCTTTTCCACCAAATACCAGTTCTATAATGAACACACATAACGAAGAGTTTTATTTTCCCAAATCAACATCAAAATAGAAATCAGAGAAGGTATACAATGAATTGTACAAGAAAATAGAGAGTGAAGAAACTCTCTCATTGGAAGTGGGTTCTAGATCTTACCCTAGGGGGAAGTTCTTCGAAGTCTCTAGATTAACAAGCCAGTGACAAGAACATGATGAAAATTTCCAGCTCTTCTCCTATCTTCCCAGAGTCTTTTTCTTCAGGAACATGAAGTGGGATTCGTCTTTTCCATATTCCTTTTCATGTCAGAAGCACCAAAGTTACATAAAACTTCAAGATTCTGGGAAGAAAATTGTTTTGGAGCAGGAAAAGTCTGCAAGAGAACCTCTAGTCTCACTAACTCCATTCTCCCTCCTCTCTCCCCCACAGAGCAGAACAAAGCAATCATCTCTACCAACTACAAGAAAGCCATCCTAATAGTCAGTGGAACAAAGGTTAATGTTAAAACAAATGCTAATGTTAACAAAGCTAATGTTAAAAAAGGCATCTTTAAAACTTGAAAATAGAAACTAATTTTTAAAAAATGGAGAAACTTGGAGAGACTTAAATCAACTGTTGCTGAGTGAAATGAGCAGAACCAGAAGATCACTATACACTTCAACAACAATGCTGTATGAGGATGTATTCTGATGGAAGTGGAAATCTTCAACATAAAAAAGATCCAACTCACTTCCAGTTGATCAATGATGGACAGAAATAACTACACCCAGAGAAGGAACACTGGGAAGTGAATGTAAATTGTTAGCACTACTGTCTATCTACCCAGGTTACTTATACCTTCGGAAGCTAATAATTAATGTGCAACAAGAAAATGGTATTTACACACATATATTGTATCTAGGTTATATTGTAACACATGTAAAATGTATGGGATTACCTGTCATCGGGGGGAGGGAGTGGAGGGAGGGAGGGGATAATTTGGAAAAATGAATAAAAAAAAATGGAGAAACATGAGAACACTTGTACTAACATACAAAGCAAAAAAAGTGGAATCAAAAATTAATATACACAATGAATAAAATAATATAAATTTAAAAAAACACTAAATTACATCAAAATTCAGATTAAATGCAATGGCCAAACACACTATTTTTGGAGTGGTAAAGAAGTGGTAGATTATAAGTGCAGAATGGTCTCATATAACATCAGATGGTATGATTGTGGTAATTTTCTTTGAGATAACTGAAGATACAAATATAGGGCAGTATTGAGTAGTGATGGTATGAAAAGCAATAAACATAAAACACTTTTCAAAAAGTTAATGGAAGCATCATCTGGATCCATAGGTTTAGACATAGGAGATGGTAAGATATTAGTCATAAATACCTTCTAGCTACTAAGCATTTATCAAATGCCTACTATGTGTCAGACACTGCGCTAATTCTGGGAATACAAAAAAATACAAAAAAAGAGGTAAAGAATAATTCCTGCCTTTGAGGAATTCACCACACAATAGAAGAGACAAGAAGCACTTATGTACAAATAAGTTTTATGCAGAATAATTAGGAAATAATTTTAAAACTGAAGATATTGGAATTAGAAAGATTGGGAAAGGCTTCCTCTAAAAATGGGATTTTATTTGGGACTTGAAGAAAGCCCGAGAAGTCAGTAGGTAGAGATGAAAAGGGAGGATATTCCAGGCATGGAGACAGACCGAAAAAATCCCCAGAGCCAAGAGTTGAGTGTCTTGTTCATGGAATAGCAAGATCAATGTTCCTGGATTGAAGTGTATATAATGAGAATAAGTTGTAAGGAACTTCCTACAGAGAGCCGCCTCAAGCCTGATCTAAAGAAAAGGTAAGAGCAAGGAGTACCAGATTATGAAGGGCTTTGAATGCCAAGGAGAGAATTTTGTGTTTGACCCTGAAGGTGAGAAAGAACCACAGGAATTTACTGAGTAGAGGGGTGACATGGTCAGACTTGTCTTTAGGAAAATTACTTTGTCAGCTGAATGGAAGATGGACTAGAATGGGGAAAAACTTGAGACAGGCAGGCCCACTACCAAGCTATTGCAATAGTTCAAGTATGAGGCAATGAGAACTTGTACCAAGGTGGTGGGAGTATCATATGGAGACGTTGCAAAAGTTAAATTGATAGCCCTTGGCAACAGATGAGAGAGAGAGAGAGAGAGAGAGAGAGAGAGAGAGAGAGAGAGAGAGAGAGAGAGAGAGAGAGAGAGAGAAGAGAAGAGAAGAGAAGAGAAGAGAAGAGAAGAGAAGAGAAGAGAAGAGAAGAGAAGAGAAGAGAAGAGAAGAGAAGAGAAGAGAAGAGAAGAGAAGAGAAGAGAGAGAGAGAGAGAGAGAGAGAGAGAGAGAGAGAGAGAGAGAGAGAGAGAGAGAAGAGAGAGAGAGAGAGAGAGAAGAGAGAGAGAGAGAGAGAAGAGAGAGAGAGAGAGAGAGAGAGAGAGAGAGAGAGAGAGAGAGAGAGAGAGAGAGAGAGAGAGAGAGAGAGAGAGAGAAAACACTGAAGATGATTCCCCAGTCTAGGATGACATCTATGGTGTTGCCCTCCACAGAAAGAGTGAATTAGAATTCAGTGGAGGGTGGGAAGGGAGATTTTAGAGGGAAAGATACTAAGTTTAATTTGGAGCACATTTAATTTAGTTTTGCTGTTCAATTCAAGATATTTTAAAGGTAGTTGGAGATGTGAGATTGGAAGTCAGCAGAAAGATTAGGGCAGAAAAGGTACACATGAGAGTTGTCAACATAGAGATGCTATTAAATCTATGGGAGCTGATGAGATAATCAAGTAAAGTAATATAGAGGGGAAAAAAGACCCAGGACAGAACTCTGTGTGATAACCTAACTTAAAGAGTGTGACCTGGATGAAGATATACTAAAGAAGACTGGGAAGGAACTGTCTGATAGATAGAGAAAACTAGGGAAGTATTGTTTCCAAAATCTGGAGACAAAAGAGAATGCCAAGAAAAAGAGAATGATCAAACATTAAAAGCTATAAAGAAATCAAGAAGAATGAGTAGTGAGAAAAGGCTACTGACCATCCCAGACCTGCATTTTTACTAAGGCAAGATGGGGGATAAAGTTACATTTACTTTCTGGAAAAGATGAAAAAGTCAGCTATCCTATGGCTAGCAAACTCTCTTTTCCTTCTTTTTCAGAATTCCTGATAACAGACTATCATCATTCATTTCCTGGATTACAGTTTGCTATTGCTCTCTCTGGCTCAAATCTTGCCCCATTTTAATCTATTATCCACATAGACCTAAAGAAGTTTAGTCCTAGCAACTGTCATGAGGCTGAGAGAAACCTTGGAAGGTATGACAGAAATGCCCTCTTATACATAAATAATAAAAAATAAAAAGAAACAATAAAAAAACAAAACAAAGCACACAACAAAAACAAACAAACAAATAACACCATATCCCACCATTCCTGGTGTGGTGTGGTGTTGTGTTCCTGAATGGGATGAAGCTTTATCCACAATAATTCCCTTCCTTCCTCATCCGTTCTTTATAAATGTTTGTTGAATTTAATTTCTGTCTCTTCCCATTATAAGATTCAACTCTAGTGCCTCTTTTTTCGTCTGTCCTTGCTTTTTCAAGAAAGCATTCTTAAGCTCTTATAATTACCTATTAAATACCATCTATGATCTGTCATAGCTCGAAGTTCTTTTTCTACTAATATTTTCATTATAGCTATCTTTGTAATAACTTCTTTTAAGCATATACAATACTCAATTGTGTATATCTTAATTTGAGATCCCCATCTCTTTATATTGCCTCAAGAAGTCCCTAGTGACTCTCATTCACATTAATGATACTTATATCTATTGACAAAGCAATTTCAGATGTTAATTTCATATAGTGATAAAGTGTTCAATCTTTCATTTAAGATAAAATATTCTTTATGTGTCATGATCAAGATTCAGGAAGAAGCAGTCCAAAAAACATGTCACCTCAAGATCAGCCTGAGGCACAAGCACAGATAGAAGGTGTTGGGGAATTTTTCAATCCAGAGGTTGAGGAATTATTCTCACAAAGAGTAATTCTTCCACAAAAGGAATAATTCCCACTTTTATCTGTTTGACTGGAATTCAATATAACAGGAGGCAAAGCTAGAAGATAATAGAGGGTTTTAATAACCTCCAGCTAGTAAGCTGTTTCCAGATTAATAGCAATGGCCTCAACAGAGAAAGAGCAGTTTTCACATATATGCGTATATATATATATATATATATATATATATATATATGGGGGCATGTATGTGTGTATTTATACATACAAATACATGCATGCATACACACATACATACATACATATCTAGTTTATAGCCGAAGTACAAATGGAGATATATGTGACAAAAGTGGCAAAGAGGGGAAAGTTCAAACTAGTCTATCAGGGGACTTAAGTTCTAGTATTTTATTTAGTTGAAAGATACCATGTGATTTTTGGAGAGGAAGTATCTTATCCTTGGGACACTTTATTTCCCCTATAATCTCATGACTATATGAAGTTTCATTACAACCCTATATCAAGCTTTTTTTTTCTGGTAGAAATGGTCTTTTTGTAGTTAATCATATCTTACCATTGTAGTGGGACAAAAAATATGTAGTTAGGGCTAGCTGTTGAGATAATAGAAGCTATTTTTTGAGATAGAATCAGCATACCTCTTTGAGTTCAATATCTTTGACTTACAAGGTTATTGTTAAATATTAGAAGGGCAGAGAAGATGATTTCCATAAACTCAGGTTCTATTTTTTTTTTTCAACAAGTACTATAAGGCAAAATCAAAACCAAAATCCAAGTTTGGAATATCAATTCAAAATGGAGTATGACAGGTGACCTTTGGTAGTTCAAAGTGCAATAGTTGTTGCATTTCAATAGAAAGAAATTAGTTTTGGGAAATTGGACAGCTATGAATAAAACCCAAATCCAGTGAGCCAGTGTTTAAAGGCAGGACTTCAGTCACTGGGAAATTGTTGAGGGCAATCACCAAAGTTATAACAATCAGCAATACAAGTGACTCATTCCTGAGGCAAAGAATAAAACCAAATAAAAACTACCTCTAGCCCCTGCCTAAGATTAAGATTGATTTAAATATGGAGTAGGTCTTGAGGTTGCAGGTGTCAAGAAGAGAGGAAAACAGGAGTAGGGAGTTAGTTGTGTCTGTGCGTGGGGAGTGGAATATGGCTGAGAATGTCTGTGAGGTGGAAAAAAGATAAAAGAGAAGAGATGTACTTCTTGCTGGTAACAGTATAAGATTAAGAAAAGTGGGGGAGAATTTCTAGTAACTGAAACATTCCAATGCCATACATATATATATATACACACATATATATATGTATATATGTGTATATATATATAAAATCAATGCCTATTTATTAATCCCATTAAAGGTATACCAATTTGGATTAATGCTGTTTTTCTGAATTCTGAACATTTTTATTAAAATTAAAAGAACTGATCAAATTCTTCCATCTATTTTAATGTCTTCATTTGACAGAAAATACCTTTCTATATTATTAATACTGTGGTAAAACTGTGTCCACATCACTTATAAAATATATGTATCTGAATTAAATTTTTTGATGTATATGCTATATAGACAGTGGAGACCTTAAGAGAGCAGGAGTTGGTATGTGTATAAATGGGGGGGTGTGCTGCTGTAAATTTCCACTTCTGTGTCATATGCAGAATGATGAATGGGATCATGGGATGGCCGCCCTAATCAACTTCTGGAATGTGTGAGGCTTTGACCAGAGCAATACACACTTTAAGGAAAGGATCAGGTTCTGTGGGACTGTTAGAATTTCAAGGCAAGAGTCCCTAAGCTATGGAACAGATAGAATTTCAATTCACACGGGAACTAGGTAATATTGGTAAAGAATAGGCCTTGCCCACAGGCAGGTAGGGAACAAATGTTTCTTTGTCTTAAGCATAGCTTGTATTGGTAACATAGCACGTGGTAGTCTCACAGACATTTTAAAGTATCCACCTTGATGGAGGTGGGGAACTCTTAACCTCCTCAAAATTGATGGTTTCCTCAGTTCACATGAGCTGCACTAACCACTGGTAAGGGTTAATCTCCACAGGAAATTAAAAGAAAATGGGAAATTGGCAATCACCAAGGTTATCAGCATATATCCTAGATCTATGTGTAACAATTGTATTATTGCAAAATAAGTAAATTTACTTTTATACTCTTTGCCATATTAGCTTAGTCATTTATTTCACTTTTGATATGTACAGTTAGGATGTTTGGCAGTGATCTCTCATGAAATTTTCATCACAGTAAATACCTTCATGAAAATGATCTAATTTAAACAAGGAATAAAGGAAGGGAAGGACTTGACTTTTAGAGATGCCCTGATACTAGCCTATGGCTTCTGGTGTCACAAGAGCTGTGGGAAGTTTTGTAGGTACTATTATTATCCCCATTTTCTAGATGGAAACTGAAGTAGACTTAGAATGAATGAGTTGTACAGAATCAGAAGAGACGAGAGACAGGAGAGTTATTTTTTTCCATCCACACAGATTTATGACAACACAAGTGAAAAATAATCTATAATTATGACTCAAGATAAGTCAGGTAGAATCTTTGTGGATGTGGATTCCCAAATTATAATGGTATAGTTAACTTAGAGATTTTGTGGAATTGATCAAAAAGGTTCTCAGATGCATAAGAATATATAAACATGAAGGAAGAAGTGGAAAGAGTTGCTTTCAGATGAATCTCATACTTACCTGACATGTACAAGGAAGGATTGAACATATACAATACAGAGTTTTATTCAGAAATATGTGAAATTCAACAGGGAAATAAGTAGAGATAGAGGAGAGGACATGAGAAAAGGAATAGTTACATGCAAAACAAAGTTTCCAATCTTGAATGGGGAATTAAAAAAGAAAAAAAAATCCTAGGACTAGAAATAGAGCTTAACTAAGTGCTCATCAATTGGGTATATGAATGTTATGGAATATATTACATAATAACAAAAATATGAGAGACAATTTTAAGAGTTTGCTACATAGTATAAATTAGTAGAGAGGAAACAAAACAGAACAATTTCAAAATACAATAACATCTATAAAGAAAGATGACATGAAAAGATACTCCAAATCATTATTGATCAGAGGAGTACAAATTAAGACAGCTCTGAAATACCACTACACACCTGTCAGATTGGCTAAGATCACAGGAAAAGAGAATGCGTAATGTTGGAGGAGATGTGGGAAAACTGGGACACTGATACATTGTTGGTGGAGTTGTGAAAGAATCCAACCATTCTGGAGAGCAATTTGGAACTATGCCTAAAGAGCTATCAAACTGTGCATAACCTTTGATCTAGCAGTGCTATTACTGGGCTTATATCCCAAAGAGATCTTAAAGAAGGGAAAAGACCCACATGTGGAAAATGTTTGTGGCAGCCCTTTTTGTAGTGGCCAGAAACTGGAATTTGAGTGGATGCCCATCAACTGGAGAATGGCTGAATAAATTGTGGTATATAAATGTTATGGAATATTATTGTTCTCTAAGAAATGACCAGCAGGATGATTTGAGAAAGGCTTGGAGAGACTTACATGAACTGATGCTGAGTGAGATGAGCAGAACCAGGAGATCATTGTACACAATAAGAAGATTATGCGATGATCCGTTCTGATGGATGTGGCTCTTTTCACCAGTGAGATGATTCAAACCAGTTCCAATTGTTCAGTAATGAAGAGAATCAGCTACACCCAGAGAGAGAACTATGGAAATGAATGTGGACCACAATATAGCATTTCCTCTCTTTCTGTTATTGTTTGCTTGCATTTTTGTTTTTCTTCTCAGGTTTTTTTTTCTTTCTAGATCTGATTTTTCTTGTGCAGCAAGATAACTGTATAAACATGTATACATATGTTGTAATTAACATATATTTTAACATATTTAATGTATTGGACTATCTACCATCTAGGGGAGGGAATGGGGAAAGGAGGGGAAAAGTTGGAACAGAAGATTTTGCAAGGTCAATGCTGAAAAATTACCCATGCATATGTTTTGTAAATTTAAAAATTAATAAATGAAAAGATGACTTTGAAATACTTAAGAAGTCTGACCAATGCAATGATCAACCATGCCTCCATAGGATCCATGATAAAACGCTTTTATCATCTCTCAACAGAAATGCAATGTATAAAAGGTCCAGAAGAAAATGGGTATCACTGATTCTTTTTGGATATTTTGGACATTTTGTGGATTCATTTTGTGTGGCTCTGCCTATTTATGTTAGAAGTGTTTTTCTTTTGTTTCTTTCAATTTTTAATGGGTAGAACCAAGGAGAGAGAAGTCAAAAATAGTAAGGGACAAAAGGAGAGTTATTGAAACATTTTTTAAAAATTCACAGAAGAGACTAAAGTTCAGAAAGAAGTAATAAACATGAAAGGTATAAAAGTAATATGTAGAATTTATTACAAAAAGCAAAGTGTAAAATGGAAATACAATTTCATGCAGGACTATTTCCAACTATATGTATCAAAATATTCTTTTTAAATATTTATTGGGGGAAAAGAAAGACACACAGACTTTTCTCTTTACTACCAAGAATGAAGAGTATTGTTGTATTGTGTTCAGAATGTGGGATATTATTGAGTGTCTTCTCTAAGCCTGAGGCAGATCCCCATTACCGTCCCTGTAATAACTCCCTCAATCCCAAACCTCTACTATTCTAATGCTCATAAATATTGTCATCTGTATACCCCATTGTTTTAGAGTTAGCATGGTTTTGGGTAGAAAAAAAAAGACCTTGAACATCTGTGAAAAGAGTTTTTAAGAACATAAAACTTTATCAGTGAAAAGTAAATATTGAGATCTTTGGGGAACAAGAAAAACTTTTGTGAATTTTAAACTGAGAAACTTAAGCCCATAGTAATTAAGATGTTGGCTTTTGAATTTTTAAAGGTTCAATCAGGTTGATATGTCATGTTATGAAAGAGTAGACTATTACGCTAATTCCCCCACCTTCAACCATCTTAAAAAGCGACAAAACCAAACCAAACCACATCTAGGCCTCCTATTTATCTGTTAAACTCCTTCTGTGACCCTCAAAGCCATTAAGAATTTTAGGTAATATTGATCTCTTCTCCCTTTATTAGAATGTAATCACTTCATCATTAGTTAATCTCTTCTAATTATTCAGATGTGTTTACTTTGCTAGGTTACTTTTGAGTCATGTTTCATTTAAAAATTTCTTAGCTCTGGTTTTTCATCCAGAGTGCTTGGAAGTCCTTTATTCCTTTAAAAATTTTTTTTCCATTGTAAAATTACATTTAGTTTTTTTTAGGATGTTATTTTTAGTTTTAAATATTTGTTTTTTTCTTCTAGTAATAGTGTGTTTCAAGATTTTTCTCTTCTTAGTAGTTGCTATCAAGTCTTGAATATAACTCTTTTTTTGAGGCTGGAAGAGTGAGGTGTGCTGCTTGCAGACTTTTTCCTTTGCTTTAAAAAGTTGGGATTTTTGGATTTTATATTTCTAGGTATTTTAAATTTGGGATTTCTTTCAATAAATCATCAGTAGATTTTCTTCTGTTTTCATTTTGCTCTGTAATGTTAATAGATTTTGTACAATTTAATTTTAGGATTTCTTAAAACATGTCATCCAATTTTTTTTTTGTTTGGAGGGTTGTTTTTTTGGCCTGGTTTCCAGAAAGCCTGATGATTCTTAAGTTATTTTTCCTTGCCTTTTTCAAAGCTGGCTATTTTTGATAGTTGTAGACATATTACATTTTCTTATATTTTTAAAAACATTTTTATTTTGTTATATTTCTTGTCTATTGGAGTGCTTGAATTATTTGTTCCACTTTATTTTTCAAGGAGCCCTTCATTTGGGTAAGGTTTTTTTTTTACTTTTGGTTCAAGGCTATTTATCATCTTTTAAATTTTTTCTACCAAACCTATTTCATATATATATATTTTAATTTATTGCTTCATTTCATCCATATCCATAGTATGTCTTCACTATGTTCAGTATTTCCTCCTGTTTATTCATATTTTTTAGCCTCAGGAACTCTTGCATGGGTTGGGTAGGACTGGTTTGATCTTCTATAGACTGGATATAGCTTCTTTTGCCAGCCAAATGGAATGGCTTATATGAGGCCCCAAATCTACCTCAATCTCTGGTTTCTGTTTGCCTCTGTCTTCTTTTCTTTGAAAGCTCCCCATCTGGGAGTTGGTTTCATACTCTGTTGTGCCCTGACAGGTTCCAGCATGATGGAAGAGATCATGATGTTCTGAGGTCTTTTCCACCGTTTTCTTAGAGCCAGAACCTACAAACTTGGTTGACTCTAATTCTGTGGTTCCCGGTGCAATGAAGAGTATACTGCTAAGTCTTAATTCCTTATATATGATTTTCTTCCCTACTTATGTTTTGACAAGGCAGAGCTAGAATCTGGTTTGAGATACTCCATTATTTAAGCTTGTGCTACTTTGGAATTCTAGAGGATTGTTCTGAGAAATGGTTAGCTTTAGGTACTTTTATGGAAGTTCATTATGCCTTCCTTTCCTCTCCTTACCTCCAGAAGTTATTAACCAGTTACCAGAGTTTGAGTTAATTTTCCTGGAGAGACTCCTCTGTTAGCTTTGACTTGCTTCTGGCCATCCAGCTCTGGATTGAATAGAAGAGATTACTTCTATTTCTTTTTTGTATTTTTTGTGTTATTGCTTCTTTTTTGGTGCTGTTTTCAGGTATTGTTGGAATTTAGGTGGGAGAGTGGGACTTCTTTATAATTTTTCATGATGATATTTTAAAGAGAAGTTCAAGAATGATGATAACCTTTGTGGAAAGGTGATTGAACAAAGAGATAGTATGAGACATACATTTCTAGACATGACCATTCCAAAATAAATTTGTTTCATTTGGCTGTTCTTTTATCATACTGGATGGGTTTTATTTGGGGGACAGAGAAGTTGGAAGGAGGAATAGGAAGATAGTAATAATGAAGCAAAAAAAAAAAAAGGAAAAGAAAAAAATAACCTTTTTAATATATAGAAGAGACTAAAGGAAAGTTCAGAGAGGAACACAGAAAAGCAAGAAAATTTTGTAACAACCACTTGAAATTTAATAAATTATATATTACAAATGCAATATTTAGTTGATTCATGATTTCATATACAATATTTGCTCTATGTGTATATGTAAAAATATTCATGTTTATTGGCAATTTTCTAGTTCATACTTAAAAATTTTTTTCAAAGAAAGTCTACATGAATTTCTAAGTTGAATTTAAATGTTTTTCTGAACAGTTTTTTTTTCTGGATCACACAATGTGTATGTGTGTGTATATGAATACATATACAGATATAAAAATGCATAGATCTTTCTTCTGCCCAATAGGATGGAAGGCATTCTATAGTACTTGGTTAAAGAGAATGATTTTTTAAAGCAACACAATTTAAAAATATGTAGTGTATGTATGATTATTATATGAGAAATTTGGATTGCTAGACTCTTCACCTTAGGCCATTAAAGAGAAAGAAGTCCTGAAGCCTGAACTCAATCAAAAACACAAGATGGAGAAGAAATCACCCTGAAAAAGACAGAAGTTTTAGTGAATTACAAGCTTAATATGAAAAAACCATGTGTTCAATAACCAAAAAAATCAGTGTGTTCTTGAGATGAATTAAGTGATAAATAGCTTCCTGCAATTGGGAGATGATTATCCCACTGTACTTTGCTTTGTGAAACCTTATTAGGAGTATTGTATTCAGGTTTAAGTGCCATGATTTAAAAATGATATGGATAGATTGGAGAGCGCCCAAGGATATTAAAGGCCTTGAGTCTATGTTATATGATGATTATTTTAATGAACTGGGCACTTTTTTTTCTTGAAGATGAGAGGACTCAGGAGGGGCATAATAGTTGTATTTAACATATATTGTATCTAGGATATACTGCAACACATTTAATATGTATGGGATTGCCTATCATCTAGGGGAGGGGGGAGAGGGAGGGAGGGGAAAATTCGGAAAAGAAATGAGTACAAGGGATAATGTTGTAAAAAAAAAAATTAGCCAAGCAAATGTACTGTCAAAAAATTATAATTATAAAATTAATTTTAAAAAATAGTTGTTGTGCATACCCGTTGATCCAGCAGTGTTGCTACTGGGCTTATATCCCAAAGAGATCTTAAAAGAAGGGAAAGGGACCTGTATGTGTAGGAATGTTTGTGGCAGCCCTCTTTGTAGTGGCTAGAAACTCGAAACTACATGGATGCCCATCAATTGGAGAATGGCTGAATAAATTGTGGTATATGAATGTTATGGAATATTATTGTTCTGTAAATGACCAACAGGATGATTTCAGAAAGGCCTGGAAAGACTTACATGAACTGATGCTGAGTGAAATGAGCAAGACCAGGAGATCGTTTTATACTTCAACAACAATACTGTATGATGATCAATTCTGATGGATGTGGCCATCTTCAACGAGATGAACCAAATCAGTTCCAATAGAGTAGTAATGAGCTGAACCAGCTACACTCAGGGAAAAAACTCTGGGAGATGACTGTGAAACACTACATAGAATTCCCAATCCCTCTATTTTGTCCACCTGCATTTTGGATTTCCTTCACAGGCTAATTGTACACTATTTCAAAGTCCGATTCTTTTTGTTCAGCAAAACAACTATTTGGTCATGTATACATATATTGTATTTAATTTATACTCTAACATATTTAACATGTATTGGTCGACCTGCCATCTGGCGGGGGTGGGGAGGAAGGAGAGGAAAAAATTGGAACAAATGGTTTGGCAATTGTCAGTGTTGTAAAATTACCCATGTAAATATCTGGTAAATAAAAACTATTATTAAAAAAAATAGTTGTGTTTAAGTATCTGAAGGTCTATCATATGGAGGAAAGATTAGACTTGTTTTATTTTGCCCTAGGAAAAAGAATCAGAAGCACTAGATACAAGTTTCACAAGACAAATCTTGGTGCCTCAGGAAAGACTTCTTTAAAAAAAAAAAAAAATATATATATATATATATATATATATAATTTTATAATTATAACTTTTTTGACAGTACATATGCATGGGTAATTTTTTTACAATATTATCTCTTGCACTCACTTCTATTCCAAATTTTCCCTCCTTCCCTCCAACCCCTCTCTTAGATGGTAGGCAGTCCCATATATGTTAAATGTGTTATAGTATATCCTAGATACAATATATATGCAGAACCAAATTTCTTGTTGCTCAGGAAGAATTGGATTCAGAAGGTAAAAATAATCAGGGAAGAAAAACAAAAATGCAAACAGTTTACACTCATTTCCCAGTGTTCCTTCTCTGGGTGTAGCTGATTCTGTCCATCATTGATCAATTGAGATTGAATTAGCTCTTCTCTATGTTGAAGATATCCACTTCCATCAGAATACATCCTCATACAGTATCATTGTTGAAGTGTATAATGATCTCCTGGTTCTGCTCATTTCACTCAGCATCAGTTCATGTAAGTCTCTCCAATCCTGTCTGTATTCATCCTTCTGGTCATTTCTTACAGAACAATAATAAGGAAAGACTTCTTAATAATCAAAATTGTCCTAAAGTAGAATGGGTTGCCTTAAAAGGCAGTGGGCTCCTCCTCCTTAAGAGTCTTCAAACAAAAGCTGGACAAGTATCTGTCAGATTTGTTAAAATGGGGATTCTTTTCATGTATGGATTGGATTAAATGGCTGTTGCCATTCTTTCCAACTCTTGTAATTGGCAAAAGAAAAAAATAATAAGTAAAATATTGCTATTTTTGGAACACTGACTTGATTGTTAGATTTGGTGTCACAAAGATCTGAGTTCAATTCTTATTCCAGACACTTATTAGCTGTGTGACACTAAGCTAATTGTTTCCTTATTCATAAAGTTGGTTACCTCACAGGGTTGTTGTGAAGATGGATAAATTAATATATGTAAAGTACTTTGCAAACTTAAAGTGCTACATAAATGCTAGCTATTTTTATTCTTTTTCTCTACACCAAAAGACCAGGTATAAGTTAAGTAGCAAGAATCTAGGAAGCCCTCTAAAATATATATTAAAAAAAAGAAACTTTTTCAAAGTAGTTTTACATGTCCAGGGTAAATGAAATTTGATATTGAGTCTAAAAATAAATCATTAAGCTCTTTATTTCCTTTTAAAGGTTTTGAGACATTTTCAACAATTAGACTCCCATAGAAATGTTTGTAAGTGGCATAGTAAAAGCATTTGCAAATGGATATTTGGAAGAGAATGAAAATGCTTGTGGTTAAGTTTTTCTGAGAATAAATTGTCAAGGCTAACTAAAATTTGTTGTTCAGGTAGGGATAATTTGAAGCTTGAAGATTCATTCAGCAAGTATATATTTAGTGACAACTATCTCCATATATGGGAAAAATGATGTTTGTTTTATAAAAGCTAGGGTGGTTTCCCTTTAAGGAGGCAAGGAAGCCATTCTACTACTTGGTTAATTCAGAGAGCTAAGGATATAAAAAGCTCAGTCTATGTAGAATTGGCACTCCAAATATGAATTGTGTAACATCTTTCTAACCCAATTTGCTGCCCTGGAGGTGATGCACACAAAAGGGAACAGTGTGTGTTTTTAGAAAAAAACTGTACTTAAAAAAAAAAAAGACTTGCACATTTTTTATTTAAAATATCTTTTTACTTTCCAATATTTACTTTTATAAGATTTTGACTTCCATTTTTTCCTCCCTTTCTCCTTCCCTTTCCTCCTCTCTAAGACAGCAAGCAATCTGATGTAGGTTATACATGTACAATCATAGTAAGCATATTTCTGAAATTTTTTTTTGCTGGAAAAAGAATTAGAACAAAAGGGAAAAACCACAAGAAAGAAAAAACAACAAAAGTAACAATATCATGCTTTGATCTGTTTTCAAACTCCATGGTTCTTTCTCTGGATATATCTATATCTATATCTATATATATCTATATCTATATATTATATATATATCTATAGCTATAGATACATATCTATAGCTATAGATATATATCTATAGATATATATATATATATATCTATAGATATATATCTATAGCTATAGATATATATATATATAGCATTCTCTATCATGAATCTTTTGGAATTTTCTTTGATCATTGTATTGCTGAGAAGAATTAAGTTTATTGAAATTCCTGTGTACAATGTTCTCCTGCTTCTATTCACTTCACTCAGCATCAGTTTATATAAGTCTTTCCAGGTTTTTCTGAAATCTGCCTACTCATCATTTCTTACTGAACAATAGTGTTCCATTACATTAACAAACTATAATTTATTCAGTCATTTCCCAATTGGCATCCTCTCAATTTCTAATTCTTTGCCCAATGTATCCTTTTTTATTGAAAATTAAATTATTTTCCATTGCATTTTATATTACATAAGTGTTCCATTGAGTAAAAATAATAGCTAACAATTATATATGATTTACTATGTGCCAAACACTGGACAAAGTGCTTTACAATATTACATTATTAGATCCTCATAATTGTAGGGATTATAATAGCCCAATCTGCAAGAAAAAAAAATACTGGAGACAGAGCTCTGAGCCAATGGCACTTTATGGAAAGGTCCATAGTCCCTTCTAATTAAGTGGATCTCATATCTTCCTCATGATCTGAGATGCCTCCTTTCAGGATCAGATTTCATACTTGAACACTCTAGAGGGGCTACACAAAATATAGAATCACAATGATTGATAGACCTTGCTTCAAGGACCAAAAAATGATGCATCAGCTAGAAATGGTATGTCAGTGGGGGTCTCAGTTGGTTGAAGCATGGAGCATCTCCACTGACTAAATAGTCATGAGATGGCCACTTGATTGTGTTAGTCAAGAGAAAGTGGTCTAGAGGTACAAAAATAAGTTGGAGGATTTTTCGTGTAATTGAGTCACCTGCACCATGGTAGGCTTGGTCACCATAACAAGAAAAAACAAGGTTAGAGGCCTCTTGTTACCTTCTTATGATTTAGCAAGTTAATTTACAATCTGAACTTTATAGCTCTGAAATCTGATGTATAGAACTGATAATCACCTCTTCTATGAATCATATCAAATGGATTAATACTAATACTAGAATAGAATAGAGGCCCAAATGTCACAGAGCAACCATGGGAGGTAGATGCATTTATAATCCACATTTTACCAATTGAAAACTGAGGCAACTTGAGGTCAAGTGACCTGCCTAAAATGTCTGAGGCTGCATTTGAACTTAGATTTTTCTGACTCTAGACTAGGCACACTATTCACTGTAATCAGTTGCTCCTTGAGTACTAGTCCCAAGCCGTTGTTGGGATCGCCAGAGCCAGGCCTGGCCTAGAATATTTAGTATTGATCAGCAGATTCAAATTGCAATGATTTTTTGAATTTGAAGGCTGGAGTGGGGAAAGAATATAGTATTGCGAAATAAGAACATGTTGTATCAGGATTAGCTGAAGACATTTTACTTATTGAAAAAGTGGAGAGGAGAGACATGATAGCTGACTTCAAGTATCTAAGGGGTTATGTAATGGAGGAGGGATCATATTTGATTACTTTGGCCTTAGGAGCAAGTGGAAGAGGGTGCAGGGGAACTCAGGGGAGATGGATTCTACTTATTCATTATGGATTTGGGGCATGCAAACAATAGTGTATGTTTAAATTTTGGTCTTCCTCATAAAAACTTTCCAAAGGCTCTCATAAATCCTTTTATTGATTAAGTAAGAAAAAGCTCTCCAGTACTAAAGACTTCATTTCCTTTATTAAGTCTCCTGTAAGATGAAAAGGAGTACTTAGTATTTATAATTATGTCTGCACAGTCTTGGCCAATTTTTGTATACCTGTGGAGCCACTGACTATTTGCCAAATATCAGGAAGGAGAAGATAATAGGCATACCAAATTCCATATGGAGGAGAAAGAATTCCAATATGTACTAACTTATATTTGATCTATTTGGAGTGTGATTAAAGATGTTCAAGTCCACAGCAAGGAAAATCCAGATCTGCTCTAATAATATGTTCCCATCCAAAGACATTTTTTGAAGGATCTGAGATTTTTATTTTTCTACCTTCTATCTTGTAGTGGGGGCAGAGGGGTCATTGTACTTGGGTTCAAGTCAATATATACTATTTTTATAGTAAAAGTCTCCAGAAAGCACTGGAAAGAGAGAAAAAGTCTGGATGTCAAAGTCAAGAGAGCAGTCAGGAAGAGATGTCAAGCACTGGGTTGTAGGGAGATGAGTGGAGAAGCCAAATTGAAGACAAATTAAGAATCAAGACTACAGCCAGTAGTCAGAGAAGTTAAGAGTCAATAGAAGTACACAAAATTCAGGGAATGATCATAAAAATTCACAGATCTAAAGTTTGAAGGCATTTCAGAAGCTTTTTAAGCCAATCACAAATACAAATCCTTAATTGGAAGCATCCAAGGACCAATCAATAGTCATGTTTCTGTATCCTACCATGAAACTAAGTGTAAGCCTTTATACCCTAAATATATTAATCCTAAAATTTTGACTCCAGATACAGATCTTTCCAGGCTCAAAAAATAAGCTTCTCAGATCCAGAACAAAGAAAAGAAGACTATATATATATATATATATATATATATATATATATATATATATATATATATATATATATATATATATTCTTTCATCAAAAAAAGGAAAAAAAAGAAAAAGAAACAAAGAAATAGGAATATGAATATTAAGTATACAGTAGATTATTTGATCCAAAGTCAGAGGAAGACATAGGTTTAAAATTTGGCTCTGCCATTTTCTGTATGTATGACTTTGATCAAATACTTTAATTTATTTTCCTCATCTTTAAAATATTTGTGATTGGACTAAAGAGCCTCTGAAATGCCTTCGTACTTTAGATCTGTGAACCTTCATGAACAAACAAACCAAAAAAGGTGAAAATAGTATGTTTTGATTCACATGTTCTCTCTTTCTGGATGTGGATGTTATTTTCCATCCCAAGTCTATTGGAATTGTCTTGAATTATTACATTGCAAAAAGGAGCCAATCCCATCACAATTGATCACCCCATACTCTTGTGTACTGTAGTTTTGCCACCACAGTGTTTGGCCAATTTTTGTATACCTATGGAGCCACTGTGTTCTGTGTACAATGTTCTCTTTGTTCTGCTCACGTCACTCAGCATCAGTTCATGTAAATCTTTCCAGGCTTTTTGAAATCAGCTTGTTTATTATTTATTATAGAACAATAGTATTCTTTTACATTCACATTCTATTACTTATTCAGTTATTTCCCCAATGGATATATATATATATCCTCTCAATCTCCAAGTTCTTGCCATCACAAAAAGAGCTGCTACACTTTTGCACGTGTGAACCCTGTCCCCTTTATACATATATATGTATATATACATATATACATATACATATATACATTTATAGTCCTTTGGGCAGAGTTCCAAATTGTTTTCCAGAATGGTGGGATCAGTTTACAATTTTATCAACAATGCATTAGTGTCCCAGTTTTCCCACATCTCCTCCAACAATTATCTTTTCCTGCATTTTAGCCATTCTGATAAGTATGAGGTGATACCTCAGAGTTGTTTTAATTTGCATTTCTCTAATCAATAGTGATTTAGAGCTTTTTTTTTAATATGACTATAAATGGCTTTAATTTCTTTATCTGAAAATTGCTCATTCACATCTTTTGACCATTTAGCAATTATGAAATGACTTGTATTCTTATAAATTTGACTCTAGTTCTCCATTTTAGAAATGAGGTCTTTATCAGAAACAAAGACCGTAAGAATTGTTTTTCAGCTTTCTAATCTTGTGCAGACAATTGATTTTGTTTATTTCCATTTTGCATTTCATAATGTGCTTTATTTCTTGTTTGGTCATAAATTCCTCTTTTTTCCAGACACCTGAAAGTAAACTATTCCTAATCTGTTTATAGTATTTCCCATTAATGTCTAAATTATGAGTATCACACTTTATGTCTTGATATAGGGTGTGAGGTGTTGGTCTATGCCTAATTTCTTCAATATTATTTTTCAATTTTTATCAAATAGTGAGTTATCTAAGAAGCTGGAGTCTTTGGGTTTATCAAATATGGGCTCTGGAATTTCTAATAGCTTCTCCATATTTTCATCCAACTATCGCTTTTCCACCGTTTAAATTAGGAGACCAGACATTATCTCTAGTTTCTTATCTTAAAACCTTGTTTTAGGATATTTGTGCATTACAATTGACTGAGAGAACAAAGGAGAAAAATGAAAGAGAGGCTGGAAATTTAATTCACAGCCATTAGTATAGGAAATCTAATATTTAGCATATAGAGATGGGAGTCTATTTTCATGATTTTGGCATGGGGTTTGTGAGATATTTTTAGCTATATATTCCTTCAGGCAAAGGTAATATATAGGGAAAAAAAAAAAAAAAGAAAAGTCAATAATTTTGTTCATGGCCTGAATTCTTAACTCTGCTAAGATAGTTTCCAATTTTTAAAGCATGTTTTATTGTTGCGCAAATAAGTTAATGTTTACTCAGAGTCTTCATATTCTACGATGTCTAGTGTCTATTAAATTGAAAAGCAGGGAAATATAAAGTTCTAGAAAACACTTTCATTCCATCTGCTTAAAAACAATGGGGGTTTAGGATTTGGGAATTGCATAAAGCCTAGCTTCTTTGGTACCCAAGACTCTCTCTCTGATCAGGGTGGAATATATATTGAGGAAATGAGAGATGTTGAGAGGTAGCTAGTTCTCCCTTTTTCTTGAATTCTTTCATATTCTATCTTTTGAATAAACAATTTGAGAGGGCAGGAGGTCAGAGAGGCTATCTTGATCAAATCCTAGAACAGGGATTCTCAAACTACGGCCCTCAGGCCAGATGCTGCTGCTGAGGACCTTTATCAGGCCTGCCAGGTTATGGCAAATGGGCTGAGGGGCAGAGACAGTGTGAGTTTTTGTTTTTACTATAGTCCGGCCCTCCAACAGTCTGAGGGACAGTGAACTGTCAAACCATCTTCATGTAACATGGTCTTGAAGATTTTCCTTATGCTAGTTACTTTGGATGTTCTCTAGCTTAACAATGTCCTTAAACTGCAATGCTCATATTCAGATATTTCAGATGAGAACAGAGTATATTGGACTTATGATCTCTTCTCTAGAAGGCTATGTCCAACATCATTCTGCCTTTTTTGGCTGCCACACTCCTGAGAAACTGAACTTGCTGCCCAATAAAACCCTCAGATCTTTTCCAGAACAATGGCTGTATAACGATGCTTCCTCCATCT
Source organism: Sminthopsis crassicaudata (assembly GCF_048593235.1). Classification (NCBI taxonomy): domain Eukaryota; kingdom Metazoa; phylum Chordata; class Mammalia; order Dasyuromorphia; family Dasyuridae; genus Sminthopsis; species Sminthopsis crassicaudata. The sequence continues at coordinate 191,269,078 of NC_133621.1, forward strand.
TATACTTATAATGGTACACTTATTTTTACTACCCACCGAAGACTTTACATCTATTGCAACTAAATTTCATTTTATTTGATTCAGCAGGATGCTTTACCCTATCAAGATCATTCCTGTTCCTTTTTTTAATTATATATATATATTTTATAATATTATCCCTTGTATTCATTTTTCCAAATTATCCCCCCCTCCCTCTACTCCCTCCCCCCGATGACAGGCAATCCCATACATTTTACATGTGTTACAATATAACCTAGATACAATACATGTGTGTGAATATCATTTTCTTGTTGCACAATAAGCATTAAATTCCGAAGGTAAAAGTAACCTGGGCAGACAGATATTAGTGCTAACAATTTACATTCACTTCCCAGTGTTTCTTCTCTGGGTGTAGCTACCTCTGTCCATCATTGATCAACTGGAAGTGAGTTGGCTTTTCTTTATGTTGAAGATTTCCACTACCATCAGAATACATCCTCATACAGTATTGTTGTTGAAGTGTATAGTGATCTTCTGGTTCTGCTCATTTCACTCAGCATCAGTTGATGTAAGTCTCTCCAGGCCTCTCTGTATTCCTCCTGCTGGTCATTTCTTACAGAGCAATAATATTCCATAACCTTCATATACCACAATTTACCCAACCATTCTCCAACTGATGGACATCCATTCATCTTCCAGTTTCTAGCTACAACAAAAAGAGCTGCCACAAACATTTTGGCACATATATGTCTCTTTCCGCTCTTTAGTATTTCTTTGGGATATAAGCCCAGTAGTAGCACTGCTGGGTCAAAGGGTATGCACAGTTTGATAGCTTTTTGGGCATAGTTCCAAATTGCTCTCCAGAATGGCTGGATTCTTTCACAACTCCACCAACAATGCATTAGTGTCCCAGTTTTCCCACATCCCCTCCAACATTCATCATTATTTGTTCCTGTCATCTTAGCCAACCTGACAGGTGTGTAGTGGTATCTTAGAGTTGTCTTAATTTGCATTTCTCTGATCAGTAGTGATTTGGAACACTCTTTCATGTGAGTGAATATAGTTTCAATTTCTTCATCTGAGAATTGTCTGTTCATATCCTTTGACCATTTATCAATTGGAGAATGGTTCGGTTTCTTATAAATTAGGGTCAGTTCTCTATATATTTTGGAAATGAGACCTTTGTCAGAACCTTTGTTTTTAAAAATATTTTCCCAGTTTGTTACTTCCCTTCTAATCTTGTTTGCATTAGTATTGTTTGTACAGAAACTTTTTAGTTTGATGTAATCAAAATCTTCTATTTTGTGATCAATAATGATCTCTAGTTCTCCTCTAGTCATAAATTCCTTCCTCCTCCACAAGTCTGAGAGGTAGACTATCCTCTGTTCCTCTAATCTATTTGTTATCTCCCTCTTTATCCCTAAATCATGGACCCATTTTGATCTTATCTTGGTATATGGTGTTAAGTGTGGATCCATATCTAATTTCTGCCATATTAATTTCCAGTTTTCCCAACAGTTTTTTCCAAATAATGAATTTTTATCCCTAATGTTGGTATCTTTGGGTTTGTCAAAGATTAGATTGCTATAGATGTACCCTTTTTTGTCCTTTGTATCTAATCTGTTCCACTGATCTAGCGGTCTATTTCTTAGCCAATACCAAATGGTTTTGGTGACTGCTGCTATATAATATAGCTTTAGATCAGGTACACTTAGACCACCTTCCTCTAACTTTTTTTTCATTAGTTCCCTTGCAATTCTCGACCTTTTATTCTTCCATATGAATTTTGTTGTTATTTTTTCTAGGTCATTAAAATAGTTTCTTGGGAGTCTGATTGGTATAGCACTAAATAAATAGATTAGTTTGGGGAGTATTGTCATCTTTATTATATTCGCTCGGCCTATCCAGGAGCACTGAATGTCTTTCCAATTATTTAAATATGACTTTGTTTTTGTGGCAAGTGTTTTGTAATTTTTCTCATATAATTCCCTGACTTTTCTTTGGTAGATGGATTCCCAAATACTTTATACTCTCAACATTTGTTTGGAATGGAATTTCTCTTTGTATCTCTTGCTGTTGCATTTTGTTAGTGATATATAAAAATGCTGAGGATTTATGTGGATTTATTTTGTATCCTGCCACTTTGCTGAAATTTTGAATTATTTCTAGTAGCTTTTTAGCAGAGTCTTTGGGGTTCTCTAAGTATACCATCAGATCATTCCTGTTCCTAATACTGTCTTACAGTATTATTATTCCCCACATGCTTTTTGCCATTAAGTTCCACAAACATGCAATCTGTAGCTTTATCAAACAGTCATAAGAATGTAGAAACAAGCACATTTTCTGCTCTATAATCCTATCAGGTTGATTGAGGAGCTTCTTCAACTTGATATATGACTAGCAATGGTTCATACTCTATTACCTTATCAGGTAGTTTAGAAAAACTTTCCAGTTTGTTCAGGGTCTCTATATCTTTACACCCTAATTCTGTAGGGGAATTTGCCAGATACACTCTGATCATCTAAATAGTTGCCTCTCTCTTGGCCATTGAGTACCCTCAGGATAGTAAAATATAAATTGAAGAATATGAGGGAAGTAATATTTGAAATTCAACAAGTGATCTCTGATTCCTTAAGCCTAAAATTGGTATTTATCATATTCCCAACATTAATCATAAAGTATTGAAAATTCTAAGGTAAACTTGAATTTTAGCTGGGATCCATGAACTTTCCCCCTCCCTCCTAAAATATTTTAAATAGCTATTTTAACAGCATGTGTTTTCTTTTATAACACTATGCATTTTATGTATTTAAAGACTTAGACTTCACTAAGGTTTTAGGAACTCTCCTTCCCCCAAAATGTCCATGATCATATTTTATAAAATTATAACTTTGAAGAGTGCTAATTCCAATAGGAATTTATATATATGCCTGAGGAAGGAGAGAAATCCAGAGAAGACAGCCGGCGAAAACTCCCAGTGCCTTGTGTGAGGTACGATAGTGGAAGGAAGAGTAGGTGAGAGGTAGAGCGTAAGATTTTTTAAAAATGGCAAAATAGAAGGCCAAATTATTAGCCGGCTTTGAATGCTGTCGAAGATAAAGCAAACGAGGATTCCAGACACACAAAAAGGTCAAGAACCCTCAAGTTACAGGAACTGGGAAGAAATCTTGCTCTGCAGTTTACTCTCCATATGGCCTCGGGCCAGTCATTTGTCGTGTTTGCACCTAAACTTCCTCCTCTGCAAGTCGAGAACCAGACGGCTTTCCAAGTTCCCTTCATTTTCCAGTCCGAGATCCTTTCCCATGCCTTAGGAGCTTTCATCTTGAGAACCTCCTCCTTGGGCAGTTCTTGTTTGTGAACTCTGGAGATACGAGAGTTTCTGGGAGTTTCCAGAGTAACTTCCAGACATGACTGGAAAGCATTTCGGGGCGGCCAGCCGTTCCCAGTCCTCCTGCTCTCTCAGAAAATGCTGAATGCAGTTTCCAGCTGACTAGCCCTCTGGAGGGGCTGGGGAAGCTTTTTCCCGGGAGTGGTGATAAGACCCGGATTGGGGGAATCGGTGGAAGGGGTTGTCAATAAATATTTGTTAAGCGCCTACTATGTGCCAGGCCGGTGCGCACTGGTGTAAAGGCCAGTTCCTGCTCTCAAGGAGCGCACAGTCTAATGCGGTAAGGGGGAGATCTAACTACGTACGAACAAGCGCAGGATGGATACATTGCACATAATCCCGAAGGCACGCAGTATCTCGCGCCACCTGACGGGCTCCATTCCTCCGCCTCGTCCGGACTCCGCGCCCCCGGCTGGCGCCCCGACCCCCGGGATCGGGAGGGTTCACCTGCAAGGAGCGGCAGCAGCACAAAGGACCGCGGAGCTCAGCCTCCGCCGGGCTCGGAGCCCGAAGAAAGTAGTCCCGACCACGCCAGCGCCAAGGTTGTTCCGAGGGTCGCTTCACAGCCTCTTCCCCGAGAGCGCCGAGCCCGAAAGGGAGCAAGAAAAAGAATCCCATCGGAATGCGACAATGGCTTGTCCTTTTCTTTCCCCTTCCCACCCACCCCTCCCCTCCACCTTTCAGGCATCCGAATTAAAAAGCAACAGCAACAACAAAAGTCTCTTCTCTTTTTTCCAATAAGGTGGGCTTTCTGCCTGCCTGGAGGCTCCACGAAATCTCTAGTGGTCCCAAGCCTCGCCAGCTGATCCCTCCCGCCCCCTCGTTTGCATAGCAGAATGGGAATCGATGTCAGCCGAGGGGAGGCTCCCTGGGAGCGCTGGGGAGGGGGAGGAGGAGGACTGAGAGTGCTGGGGGAGGGGGAGGAGGCTGACTGGGAGCATTGAGAAAGAAGGAGGAGAGGAGTAGAGTGGGCTGATTGAAAGCGTAGGAAAGTGGAGAGGAGGGAGGAGGGAGGAGGGAGGAGGGAGGAAGGGGCGGGGCGGGGGAGAAAGAGAAAGGCCGAGGAGGGGGAGAGAAGGGGGAGGGACGGGGAGCTCGAGGAGCGCAGGAGGGAGAGCGCGGCCGGACCGGCGCGAGGCTCCTTCTGCCTATGTATCCTTGCGCCGCCGCCGCCGCGCTGGGAGGAGGCGGAGGCTGAATGAGGAGCTGCGTGGAGCCCGCGGAGGAGCCGCCGCCGCCGCCGCAGGGGGAGCGGGCTGGAGAATGGAAAGAGACGCTGGTCGCCGCCGTCGCCGCCGGGGCAGCCCCGAGGGAAAAGTAGCGTTGTAGAGAGGACAGCAAAGGCGGCGCCTCGGATCGGAGTGGGAGACGGAGACTGAGGGAGGGAGGGAGGGCTGGCGATTCTTTCTTCTCTTTCTGCAAAGCTCGGGCAGCATGACCGTGCGGGGCGGCCGCGGCGGCCCCGGCTCCTCTCCGCCGCCTCCCCCTCCTCGGGCCGCCTCGAGCCGGTGAGAGGAGAGAGAAAGCGAAGAGGAGGAGGACGGGAAGATGGGGGCCGTCCTGAGGAGCCTCTTGGCCTGCAGCTTTTGCGTCCTCCTGAGAGGTGAGCAAACAGTGCGGGCAGAGCACAGACCAGGGTTTGGGGGAGGGGGGACGGAATCGAGACGCCCAAGTTAACGAGGCTGATCGGTTTTTGTTTGTGTGTCTTCTGAGCTGGGGGCTGGAGGGGGGGAGGGGAAAGGGAGGCGAGAAGGGGGAGAGGAGGCGAGAGGCCGGGCCTGGCTGCGGGAGAAGGAGAGAGGGAGAAAGGGGCCCAGGAGAAGGGGCTGCTGCGCTTGGTGGAGGAGTGACACAATGCAGGCCGGCCCTTTGGGGGCATTCTCCACCTGGCCTCCTCGGGTCGGGGTCCCTGTTTGGGGGAATCCCCGAAATCCTTGTCACCCCTCGCTCTTCCGATCTTTTATTGCGGTGTGTCTATCCGTGCTTGTGAGCATGTGTGTGTCGGGGCAGGGAGGCTGAAGAGGGAAATCATCCTAGAGAAAAGATTCCTTTGTGCTCGTTTTTACTTTCTGAAAGTTTGCTTTCAAGGTGTAAGTGAGGGCTTCCCCCTCTCCCCACCCGCTCCTGTTTGAATGGAGCCGCACAGTCCTCCAGTTTTATTTTCTTGCCACCTTTGTTATAGTCCACGATTGATTCTTGTTTGGAATATAGCACCCTGACTGAGGATGGGGACTTCCTTGGAAAGTGGTCGTGGTTTTCAGGCCCGGAAGTTTTCTAACCTTTGGTTAGGAATCCATTGCATAGGTTTCCTATTTAGCTCTTGAGTAGTTCAGAGCAGGCAAGTCCACTAGTTGACATAAAGTGGGAAAGTCATTTTTTGAACAGGGACTTGAGCTAATATTTCATAGGCTCATTTGTTGAGCACCCACTGAGTGCTTGGCTTATTGTTGGATGTCAGGAGCTGTCTTAAGTTCTTTGCCCTTAACATAACCAATATTCCATGATTCGGTGGTATTTTTAACTGCTCCATGAAGCTGACACATGCTTCATCTTTTGCATAATATTCACTATCTTTTTTTAACCAGCAATGAAATAGTGATGACATTTCTGATGTCAAGTAAAAAATTTAAGTTTTGATAGTTTATATCTTCAGTTTTTATTACTATTTTTGTTTACACATGACCCATTTTTTTTTCAGACTTGAGACCTCTAGTCTAATGCTAATTTGTATTGCAGTAATATGACAACATAAGGTTTAAATACAATTAAAATACATTTACACCAAACTTAGTGCAGTTTCATGGAACATAAAGATAGATGATGTGTTTTGAATTTAACTAGAAATTTCCACTTGTAAAAATTCATTTTGGGGTAGTAGTGAAAATATCTTGGATAGATAAGCATCCTTTGTCATTATTTAACTTAATAATTATGACTCAGACACATTTGCCTCTTCAAATAAAAGTTGTAGGAGGATGGGCATAGAACTTGGTGATGCACTGAGTATGAGTTGTTTACTTAGATTGATGTTACATTTTTTTGTTGTTTTTTGAAACAGAAGAATTTTGACGCACCGAGGAGTATCCCCCCCCCTTTTTTTTTTTTTTTAACTTAAATCGCTATTGTTTGAATAGGGGGTTTAGGAAACTTTGAGCTGACCTGAAACTTTTGTAATTTACAAGTATTGCCCTAGTGCCTAGGGTTACTAAGTAACTTGTCCATGTCACCAGCTGTTATGTGTCAGTACTTTTGTGAAAACCATCACAACTTCCTGTGCTGTGTCCACTAGGCCTGAATATATCTTTTATGGGTTCACTTTGGGCTTAGTTTTGTAAGTGTATTATAATACTGATTTTTAAAAAATATCAACTTTGTATTTTGATGTATCTGCATCTAACCATCCATATTCTAGTGTTCATTCCAAGACTGATACCTTGATCTCAGTCAGTCACTTAGTTACAGACTCTAACCTTGGACTCAAATTAAAAAAAAAAAAAAAAAAAGTATTACTAATCTCTGTTTACCTGTTTACAACTAATCATCATCCTGATGATTCTGATTCCCAACCAGGGATTATATCCCTATTTGGGGAGAGGGAAATGGCTAGAAAATGCACTGGATCTTTGTTACCCCATAGCCATGATAGTTTATATCTTCAGTTTTTATTACTATTTTTGTTTACACATGACCCATTTTTTTTTCAGGCTTGAGACCTCTAGTCCAGTGCAAATTTGTATTACAGTAATATGACAAACTCTATGTTGGGGTATCTTTTGGTGTGACAGCATTTTTGATTTTTTGCGTTAATGCCTTTCCTTCATGTATGGGAAGAATTAGAGATGGAAGATATTATTTTTTTCTTATGGCATCATTTTGCAAGTTAGGAGACAGTCTAGAGAGATTAGGTGACTCTTAAAAGCCATTAGCTAGTAATTGGAATCTTAAATAATACATCACCACCCTGCCAAAGCATAGACTATAGTTGGAAAATTTCTTTTAGTTCTGTATTGGTGTATATTTGTTCTATTTCATGAAGAGTGAATGTGGTCTTAATGCAGAAACAATTCTGGTCAGAGTATTGAATACTATTGAATATTTTGGTTAATGAATAAAGGGCAGCTAACTAAAGCAAATTTTTTTTACTCATCCTGAATGATAATCTATGCTTAAATAAAAAAATTGATTTGTAGATAGAAGGGTAGTGATGGCCAAACTGTTCATTTTAAAAGAAGAGACTGTTAGGTTGGTTCATGAATTACAGAAATGACTTTCTGTAACAGATTTGTTCTTTAAAATTTAAGTATTAATTTGAATTGAAAATAAAATTACTGGTCAAGTTTTTCTTTCATGTTAATATCCAGATGAGGGGTTGTAAAACTTTAGGTTTCTGTACTTTGTTTTGTTTTTTTGGAGGGCAGAGGGACAGAAAAAAAGTTTATTCATGGCTTTTTTTTTTTTTTAATCAAGGCTGAATTTAATAGTTTTCTTCTTCAGATTCCCCACTTCCTTTTATCCTCAGTTGAGTCCTCCCTTGTAACCAAGAAAAAACAGTTAAGCAAAAACTAGGGGATGGGGTGGGATGTGTTTCATTTGTTCTTTGGGACTAAGCTTATTTATTAAAATTATTCTAGTATCTTATTAGCAAGAATTTTTGAAAAAATTTTTTTCATAGTTTAGACTAAAGAACTATGTTTTGTTGCTTAATTTTTTAAATTAACAAGCATTTTTTTTTTTTCTATCTCCTTCCAGTTAAAGAACAAGACAATCCCTTCTTGTGATGAATAGGCATAATCAAACAAAACCAATTCCGACAAATTTTCATTAGTGTTTGTATAAATTAGTTTTTGTAGGGCCTTGACCTGTTTTGCAAATTGTAGACTATGGGATTCATGGGCAAACGCAATAAGAAAATCAGTTATTTTCATTGCTGTAACCTTCCTTTGCTTGCACTATCTATCTCATCAGCATTGAAAGTTTTAAAAAAGAAGATTTTGGAATAAACTTCTCTGAAGGCAAGACCAAGAGAGTAAAATGAAAAAGGCTTTTAAATTGGAAATTAATTTAGAAGATCATTGTTAAAACATTGATCATCGAATAAGTAGATGAAAAAGGTGATATAAATAGATACTTGAGTTTGAACAGTGATTTTATATTTTTTTCTTGGAGTTTTACTATATACATATCAACCCGACTTCTATATGTAGAAAAGTGTTAAACTGACAGAATTACTCTTGCCTAATGGTTGGTTTCTCTCTCTCTCTCTCTCTCTCTCTCTCTCTCTCTCTCTCTCTCTCTCTCTCTCTCTCTCTCTCTCTCTCTTTCTCTCTCTCTCTCTCACACACACACACACACGCACACACGCACATGCACACAGTTAATATGCTTGTGTTTGTCTCTGTTATTTCATTAATGTAGGGAGTTCTAGTGAGGAAACTTTCTTTACTTTAGGGATATAATTATTCAGTAATTTATAGTCTTAGTGTGAGTTGGCTGGGGCATTGAAAGATTAAGTTTTGTATACATCAGATGTGCGACTGGTATCTTTACTGATATCCTGGAATGATTTCTGCTTTTCACCTTGGCTCTTATGTCTCTAGATCTATCTATATGTATATCACTGTTTTTTATCCTATATAAATAACTTTGAAAAACTGTTAATCAGCTTTGAAAGAATAAGGTATTTTCTTTGCAAAATTAATACACCTATAGAATCAACCACTTCATATGTTCTTTTGGAAGTACTTACACAAAGAAAAACTTGTTATTCTTTTGTTTTTTGCTCAATTTTTTTTGGGGGGAAAGGGGAACCTTCTTAAACATCGCACACCCTCTTGTAATCTGTATTTCCCTGGTGCTTCAGTGTTTTCATGCCAATAAAAGACATCAGGAATCAGCAATAAGAATAGCATCTTTATGTGTTATTTTTGGTCAAAAGTAATGATACTAATTAATATGATTCGACTAGCTATTATGTAATATACTTTTTGAGAGGGATTAGCATAATATATTGTTGATAAGGGTCATGAGTGGTCATAGGATCATGGATCTATCAATCAGTGGCTCGAAAGAACATGTTGTCTTTTTATAGATGAGAAGACTGAGTCCCAGAGAAAGGAAATTCTTTTACCAGCTAGTAAGTTAGTACAGCTGGGATTTTAATTGTAATCACAAACTTAATACTATTTGGATCTGGAAGTGAAATAGATTGAGTGGGGAAACCGACAATCAAAAGTTAAAGAAAAGTTATTGTATAAATTAAAGTTATGGGATATGTCAACAGGAAATAGACAGCTTTGGGTTTTTTTTTTTTTTTTTTTTTTTTTTTTTTTTTTTTTTGCATTCTACCAATTACTGATAATATTTGAATATTATGAATTTGTAAATATTGAGCATTTTCTTTATATCATAAATCAAGTTAAAAAATAGACATTTTAATGGATCTGTGACCCTGTTGATATATTCTTTCTCCCACCCACTCCTTTTTTTTGTGTATAAGGCAATTGGGGTTAAGCAACTTGCCAAGGGTCATACAGGTAGTAAGTGTTAAGTGTCTGGGGTTGGATTTGAACTCCTTAGTTCAGGGCTGGTGCTCTACCCACTAAGCCATCTAGCTGCCTCAATACAGGTATTCTTTCAAATTATAGTATAGCTTGCATCCTTTTCATATATTCTTTTCTTGTGCCATTCATATCCATAAATCCTTCACAGGGATCATCTAATGGTCTAAGAGCTTATTCTAGGCTCCTAACATTGGGTGGATGCTTAGAGGGAGCATTTATAGGCATTTTTTTTAGTCTTGCAATATGACTTTTCTCTGGGCAGGTAACTTTTTTTTTGGTGATACCTTTTATATTGTTGCTTCTGTGCAGTTTTTCTTCAGTGATATATTGTTACTTACTCATATTTCCCATTCCTTTGCCTTTTGGGTTATTTGCCACTTTAAATCTTGGAAGATTAGTATTTCATGACCAGCAGAATGTTGATGTTAAAAAAGATGAGCCTTTGTTTCAGGGAAAAATCTTAGGTTTTAAAGCACTGTATGGTTTCCAAAATAACTATAGAGCCTGTTCTTTTCCTCCTATTTAATTCTGGATCCACTTCATTAACCACCTGCAATGCCTAGCCAAGTAAATTTTGTCATCATTTAAGGAATCTTAAATCATAGATTAACATATTCATAGGAAGAGAGCCTTTAATGTAGTATATTGCTTTACTGAATCAAATGTTTTTTCAGTCAACAAATGATATACACAGTGGAAACATATTCTTTGCACCATTTAATCACTTATGATTGTAAAGATCTGGTTTGTTACTTTTAAAGCATATTTTTTTTTGTCCCTCAGCCAATCAGTTGATAAGCATTTATTAAGCTCCTACCAGACACTATGCTAATTGCTCAATGTAACATACTTTGATGTAAGTATATATTATTCTCCCAAACATTTTATTTTTGTGTCTCTGGCACTTTATTTAGTGCTTGGCACATTAATACATGCTTAGTTATTGTTAGGAAAATAGGCATATAGTTATATTTTTTATCAATTGACTTTTTCCCCCATTTTTGGTAATGAGATCTGATTTTTTTCCTCCAGCATCTTCATCTTCCCTTTTTTCAAGATTTTATTTTTACATTTTTATTTTAATTTAATCTCTCCATAGCATAAATAGCAGAGCCCAAAAGATGATTCTATATTAAACTGCCAATCTCTTTTTTCATACTACTTGCTTTTTAAAAAGTATATAATAAATTTCATATATTACTTTTTTGAATGTGTTTATTTCAAAACCTCTGACCTTCTCTACTGTTTCTGAACTTTTGTTTTTGTTTGTATTTTAGGGTTGATTTTTTTTTTTTGCATTATTGTTGCTCCTCTCCCCATCTTCTCCTTCCCCTCTCTCCCAAAAGAGAAAGAAAGAAAATTCTTTTTAACAAGCATAGTCAGGCAAAACAAATAAACCAAACAGACCAACCAAAACATCCTCCAAAACCCCAAATATGCATTCACATAGTGGCCATGTATGTTTTTGTACATAGGGTTTTTTTCCCCCCTGAAATGTGGTTAGTCATTGTGTTGAACATAGTTTTTTCACAGTTTTTAAGTCTTCAGAGCTTTTTACTTTTTTTATTGTCATTGCTCTAGTGTAAATTGTTCTGGTTCTTCTTAATTTGTTCTTCATCAGTTCTAGTTTCTTTCAGATGATCTTTTGTCATTTTTTATAATGCAATAAGAAAACATTTACATACAGTTTGTTTAGCCCTACCTCATTTTGTCTAAGAAGCAATCTAAGACACTCTTTTGGATTTTTTTTTTTCCTTTTCTTTATTCCTTCCTTTTTATAAAAAAAAAAAAAATAATTAACTTTTTCAGTGAACAAAGATTTATTTTCTTCTTGTTTTACCGTGTAAGGTGCTTACTCATAAGAAATATGAATAAGCAAAAATTATGTCTTTGTGTCTGAAAAATGTGTCTTAGTGTGTATCCTACCCATTACCTCTCTATTTGAAGGTGGGTGGGAAATATACTCCATTAGCCAAAATTGCAGTTAGTTACTGCAATTGTCAAAATTCTTAAGCTTTTATAATAATGTGAATAATACATAATGTTTATATCACTTTAAGTTTTTCAAAGAGCTTTATAAGTTTTGCAAAGGGCTTTACGTATGTAATCTCATTTTATTAACACATTAAACTACCCAGGTAGGTGCTCTTATTACTTTCTTTTTCCAGAAGGGAAAGTAAGGCCAAAAGCCCAGAATCACACAGCTACTAAATGCAAGTGTGGAATAAACTTAAGTATTCTTGACTTTTCAAGGCCTGTGCTTTAGGCATGACATCACCTAGTTGCTTCATAGTTTGTCTTTGCAGTGTTGTTATTTAATAAACTGTTCTAATGATTCTTCCTATAGCTCTGTATCAGTTCATAAAACCTTTCTAGGTTTATTTGAAATAGTCCCTTATTTAATTTCTTATGGCATAATAGTATTCCATTGCATTATGTTCTATGATTTGTTGAGCCATCCCCAATTTTTGGTACTCTATTAGGTTCTAATTCTTTGCTCCCCTCCTCTCCCCAGACACAGTCTGAATATTTTGTATAGGATTTCTTCTTTCTCTAATCTTGGTACCCCTCTCTTCCCAATCCCTGGGAAATTAGATTTGCTTTTGATTTTTTTTTCTTCCTATTATTTTCATCTCCTTAATATCCCCACCCACTCATCTCCCAACCTGTTTGTTCAGTTTGATATATTTCTATATACTAAATTCTGTGTGTATAAACCCTTCTTTGTCCATTTCAGTTAATAATAGGGTTCATCTGATACCTGCTCTCCCTATTGCTTTCTCCATCTTTGTATATTTCTCTTCTAAAATAATTTATTATGCAAAATAACATGTTCACTCTCTTCTCTCTGCTAAATCTATTCCTTTTTATTAATCCTTCTCTTTCCTCTTTGAAAACTCTCAGAACAGAAACAATATACAACTAATTCACCAACTTTTCTTATTTAATTTCTTTAGTACCTTTTGAAGACATTAAGAGTTTGAAGGGATACATGTTTCTTTTCTCCTATTAGAATGTTAGCACATCATCATAGAACCTCTTCCAACTGCTGAAATCATTTTACCTTTTAGAGTCCCTTTTTACTTTTTTGTTTGCATTTCAAACAAAACTCAGCTCAGCTCTAGTCTTTTCATCAGAGGTGTTTGAAATACTTCTATACCATTAAAGATCCATTTTTTCCCCCTGTAGGATCATGAATGCTAAACTTTACAGGGGTAAGTTCTTAGTTGTATTCTATACCTCCTCTCATTTTTAATAGAGGAGCTTGTCATACTGACTATGGTTTTTGGAGTTTGAACTATTTCTTTCTAGATTCTTGAAGAATTTTTTTTTTCTTTGAACTAGGAAGTCTGAATTTTGATTGACATTCCTATGAATTTTCCTTTTGACGTTCCTTTCAGAAAGTGGTCATTATATTCTTTCTAGCTTTATTGTTACCTTTGTTTCTAATAGAGCTGAACCATTTTCATTTGTGATTTCTTGAAACATAATGTCCAGTTTTAAAAAAAACCTTGGTTTTTAAGGAGTCTGGTGATTCTTAAATTATTTCTTCTTAACCTGTTTTTCCAGGTCATTTTAAAAAAATATGTTTTGCATTTCCTTCCCCTTTTTTCCTCCTTGATTTTTGTTCTAAGGTATCAATTGTTATGGAGTTGCTCTTTTCTTTTCTTGAGGAGAGCTTTAGATTTGCAACATTATTAGATATTGATTAATGTTGTCAACTCTTGGGTAATTCTGGACCCTTATTCTGCTCTGACTGGCAGTTTCTAATTGCCCCTGTTCCTGAGCAAAGACAATCACAAGGACATTTCTTCAGTCTTTTTTTTTTTGTAAACCCTTAGCACCAACATTCTCTTCCTGTATCATGGCTGTTCCTATGACTAAATAGTGCCTATGAGAATCCCCTCATCTCTTTCTCCCCTGCATTTCTGTCTGAATAAGAAAGCATATTATCCTGAATTGCAATTCTGACTGTGAATAAATGTTTCATTTTATTTACTGATTACTTAGTTGATCTGAGTTTTTCCAGGTTGACAAGTATTGACTTATTCCTCAACCATTAGTTACTAAATTGTTTTTTGTTTGTTTGTTTTTTGTTTGTTTGTTTTGCCAGGGCCAGGCCTCCTTACGCTTTATTATTTTTTTAAATAGCTTTTAAATAGCTTCAAAACATATGAATGGGTTTTGTCAACATTGGTCAACATTGACCCTTGCAAAGAATTCTGTTTCAACTTTTCCCCTCCTTCCCTCCATTCCCCTCCCCTAGAGAGTATAGCAGGTAGTCCCATACATGTTAAATATGTTAAAGTATATGTTGAATATATGTATATATATTTATATAGTTATCTTGCTGCACCAGGCCTCTATACTCTTGCTGAATTTTAGGTAGGCCCTCTTGATCTTGCTTTGGGTTCCTTAAGATTCTTGGACCAACTTCTTGGAGTTAAGATTCCCCCTGGACCTTTGAGGTTCAAAGTGAGGTTATCTTCAGGATCTTCTGTGGCATCAAAGAATGGAGTGTTAGAGAGACCTCAGAGCCCCTGGGCCTGGAATGTCCCCATTTCAATATTGAACTAGTCCTTTCACTAGGGTTTCTACTCTCCCTATTGCTTTCTCATTCCCTTAGTCTTTCTCTAGGGAGTCTTCTGCTTTTGCTGATTCCAACACAGGCTAATGATCTCTCTGTGGGATGGCTACCCTGGTGGCTTTGCTTGAAGGTCCTTTTTCATTTTGCATTCCCATTTCTGCCTGACCTGTGCAATTAGGCATTTGTGAATTTACTGTAGTTTCCCATTGCATTTTTTGTTCATTATTCAGTTTGAGAAATTCAGCTTTTTGTTAGAGTAGATTTATGGTATCTGGGCAGTCTGACTATCTTCCAAAAGAGCTCTCAAAATTATATTGTCTACTTTTATACTTTCTTCCTGTGTACTAGGTCAGCTGCAATAAACTTCCCTATGGGAAGAGAAATATGGGTGCTGGAGTTCCAGTAGAGAAAATATTTTACAGTAGAGATCCTGGTGGGCCTTTTCCATTTTCTCTTCCTATTATTGAGCTTTGTCAGTTAATCTTTAAATGCCTTAAATGAGATGTTTTGACCTAATTAAGTTTCTTTTTTTTTTTTTCCTGAGGCTGGGGTTAAGTGACTTGCCCAGGGTCACACAGCTAGGAAGTGTTAAGTGTCTGAGATCAGATTTGAACTCTGAGTCCTCCTGAATTCAGGGCTGGTGCTCTATCCACTGTGCCACCTAGCTGCCCCCCTAATTAAGTTTCTAATAAGCTTTTTGTCAACTTGTTTTTCCCTTTGCTGCTTCTTTTTTTATGAAGTAATATATTACTTATAATCTTTGGAACATTTTACAGATATGTTTATATTCTAAACTGATGTTTCCTTTGATTTCAGTATTTCTCTATTTGCAAAAATATTTATTTGCTACTTGCGGTGGTTTTTGAGGATCTTTTTTTTGATGATTGATTTAACTTCATTAAATTTGCTTAAGGAAATGGTGATACTGTATTAGTCTGTTTTGTGCCTTCTTGTTTTAGCATCTTATTTAAATAGTTAATCATTTTTATTTTTCTAATTTGATATTTTGATACTTTTTCTTAACAAATTGAGAGTTGGATTATATATAGAGAATTTAGAAATGGCTTCCCACATCTTAAAATAAAAATGAATTTTGTTTTCAATGGTGATAATTGCTACTTTCTATGTCCAGTGTCTCCTTACTCTTTCTGAAAGGAAATATTCATAATAAGGCATTGATTATGAACCTTTGCACTCTTTTGTTTCTTGCATCTGTCAGTTCTGCCTCTACTATGTCTTATGTTTGTTCTATTCTTTATTTCTGTTATCTTCACAATAGTGTTAGGCCTCAGTAGTGTTTTCTTGAACAATTTTGAGAGCTTCCTTCTTAATAGATCTTTTTCAGTTCAACTTATCTTTCTTCCCAGCCATCTTTCATATTTTATCAGCCATAGAGTGGTCATGTCATACCTCTAGTTAAAAATTTATAATTCTTTTCTATTGCCTCCTGAGTAAACTTAAGGTTCCTTTCATCATAGAATAATAAATGGACCTAGTACTAAAAATGATGTTAGATGCCCATCTAGTCTAGCCCCCTTATTTTATGGATGAAGAAACTGAGTAACTTCCTATTTATTCAGGTTAAGTATCCAATTTCAGAGTCCTTGCTTTCTTCATTTTACTACCATACTGTTTTTCTTTAGATTTTTTTGCTTGACATTATTCCACATTCTAATATTATATTCTTTCCAACCTTATCTCATACTTTCCAGCCTTTCAGTACCCTTTTCTTTAGCAAACTTGACCACTCAGTATCTTCCCATATATATTCTGCTTTCCCTCCTTATGTTTGAAATCTCCTTTCCTAAATTTGGAATCCTTTTCCACCTTTGAATCCCCCCTTCTCCCTAAGTTGATTGCTATAATCTTCCTGCTTGGTAATGGGCTTTTCCTCTTCAAATCTCATTCAGCACTTTCCTTCTTGTCTTTTATGCATTTTACATATATTGTTTTGCATCATAATTGTATGCGTGTGGTATTTATAGATTCTGCAAGCTTTGTGAGTGTAGAGAATGTGTAGCTAAATCTGTGTCTTTACTAGTGTTAGCATAGAGCTTTGTCTTCAAAAGGATCTTGTTTTGAACTTAACTAATGAGAAATTAGCCAATTAGTAACATTATTTCTAATCTTTGATTGATATTTAATTTAGAAGAATAGTTTGATTAATTTTCAATTGATTGTGAGAAATAAAACACAGCAATTTGTTCTGCTATATTTGATAGTATTTTAGAATTGAATCATCAACAAATTTTTTTGACTACAATTTAGGTACAGGGTACTATACTAGGTATTTCAGATACAAAGCAGGATAATGCATGTTCTGGTTTTTAAGTGGCTTAGTTAGGGAGAGAAGATATACAAATTAAAAAGATAATGTGAAGTCTCAGTGAATAACAGATATATAATAATTGTTTTAAGAATTTAGAGGAGTAATAGATCACTGAGAGATGGGGCAATTTGGAAAGGCTCTAACATGAGCTGGGCTTTGAAGGAACTTTAAAAAAAGTATAAGACTTGAATAAACAAATACATTCTGGGAAGGATTATTTATTTGGAGCCAAGGGTTCTCATCACTTATTTTAATAGTATTTTACAGTTTATAAAACATTTTGTATAAACAACCCTGTGGAGTGGTGCAAATATTATGTTTGTTATATTTATAATATATCATATTTGTAATAAAGCAATTTACACAAAATTTAATTTACAGAAAAGAAATTCACACTCAGGTGTTTTGAGTGATTTTCCCCTTACAGTTAATTCTTGGCAGAACCCAAACTTGAGTCTATTCCTTCCCCCCCCCCCCCAGGGCCGTACTACATTGAATTATCTCCTGTGGGGTAGTGATGGGAAAAATGTAAATTAAGACTTAATTGTAGAACTACCCTGGTTCTTGGCATTATATATATGTGTTATTCCTAACTCTTGTCTTCGGAGTCTAAGCAGAGCAATTATAATTCTTTTTCTACATAACAGCTCTTGAAATATTTGAAGGCATTACAGGTTCTTTCTAAGTCTTCTCATTTTAGGATGAGCATCCTTAGTTGCTTCAGCTGACTCATATAGAATGATTTTTAATGGATTTCATTGTCATACTTTTCTTTCATCTTAAAATATAGCCACTGAAACAATATAATCCTCTAGATGTCTTCTGAAGAGTATTATACAGGTACTGTCATAACCTTCCTGGATGCTTTGCTTCTCTTAATGAGTGTAGTCTGTTACAGAATTGTTCTTGTATTTAGGAAGTCCTAGATTCAAGTTCCACCTCTGAAACATACTGGCTTATAACTTTAGGTAATCAATTTTCTAAGAATATAAGTTGCAGAGTTGTTGCTAGGCTCCATTGGTAGAACAAGTTTCATCTTGAAGTTCCCTATATTAGTATAACCACAGGTTGGTTTTTTTTCTGTCTCATAACTGTATAGAAAAATAATCTAAGAATACTTTAAAAAATGTGACCAATAAGAAGGACTAATTTTACATTACAAGAGATTATAAGTCTTAAAAAAGTTCATAGCTCTTTGTTTTGAACCTTTTCAAATACCAATATTATTTCTTTAAATTTTTTTTTTCTTTTTTGTTAGGAACTTAAATATCAATAACCATAAACATTTCATTATTCAAAGGATGAAAAAAGGATTGTATAATAAAACTGTGAACTTTACTTATATATGGTTTGGATTTTTAAAATGTATATTAAATTTAGCATGAGAGTAACTTCTTTCTGCTCTCATCTTAGTATTTAATGTTTTATAATTCTTTTCTTTCTTATGGATAATCCATCACATTCATATACTATATAATTTTAATCACTTTCCAGCTGTAGAGAAACTTCTGTTTTCAGTTATTTTCCATAATAATGTTGCTATAACTATTTTTGTTCTTATGAGTTCCTTTATTCTTTCTTTAAACTTTTTGGAGAGGAGAGATTTTGTAAGTCCAAGGGCACAATTTCTTTTTATTGCTTTTGTTTTCCAGAATGATTAGACCAGTTTGATAACTCTTTTCTAATAGTCCTTCCAGCAATTCCCATTTCCCTTTTTGTCATCTTTGTAGGCCTGATTGCTGTGAAGTGTAACTAGAGTTGTTTTAATTTTCATTTCTCTAATAGCTATTTAGTGCATTTTTAAATATAGATATTGATAGCTTGAATTTGTTCCTGTGGGAATTTACTGTTCACATTTTTGATCATTTATTTATTGGAGAATGTTTTTGTTTTTATTTATTTATAGCAATCCCCTATGTAACTTGGATATCAGATTTTTATTAGAGAAATATGGGGGCAGAGACTTTTCCCCCCATTTTCTTGTAATTCTTATTACTTTATTTTGCTTTTACAGATGCATTTTTAACTATTAACAGTTGTGCCCATTTAATTTCTTCTTTATTTTTTTGTTTGGTTAAGTATTTTTTCCTATCCATTTTTGAAAGGTCTTTTATTTCTCCCTCAGATTTGTTAGATATTCAATTTAAAGAATTAGATTTGGTCTATAGTTCACCTTTGCTAGTAATAGGACAAGGAGAATAGCTGCAGAAATAAAATTTTTTTAAACCTTCTGGCTATTAATATCAAGTGAAGTCTAAAGTAAAGATGTGTACTAACCA
The DNA here is from genome assembly GCF_048593235.1 of Sminthopsis crassicaudata. Taxonomy (NCBI): domain Eukaryota; kingdom Metazoa; phylum Chordata; class Mammalia; order Dasyuromorphia; family Dasyuridae; genus Sminthopsis; species Sminthopsis crassicaudata. Next base: position 191,288,201 of record NC_133621.1, read on the forward strand.
AGTTAAAATTGAAGAGGGATTTCCTGTAGAAAGTGAGGCTAGAATGATTGTGGGCCAGTGTTAGGATTACTAGGTGAGAACTCAGGTTGTCTGGACAGTGACAAGGTGAGAATTCAGGTTGTCTGGACAATTACAAGGTGAGAACTCAGGTTGACTTGATAGAAGGAGCAAGCTCATTGGCTGAAGTGGTTCTTCCTAGAGGAGAAGTCTCTGCATTACATCAGGCTTGACGGGGCTCTCTGCAGGAAGAACCACTTCAGCCAATGAGCTTGCTCCTTCTATCAAGTCAACCTGAGTTCTCACCTTGTAATTGTCCAGACAACCTGAATTCTCACCTTGTCACTGTCCAGACAACCTGAGTTCTCACCTAGTAATCCCAACAGGCCAGAATTTTTGAAGATTTTGTCAAGCTCCAGAGCCTCTTTAAATGAGATTTAGAATTATTCGAGAGAAAAATAAAAACCATCTAGAGAAAAAAAAATGTCTATTTTTTTAGTTGGTTGGATAATCAATAGAGCTGGTCTATCAATACACATCTTGGAGATATACTAGAAATGGAGAATTGTCTGGGTTTCAAATTGTAAAGCAAGATGAAAGAGTTCAGGATTGCTTTTAGTTCTTTTAATATCCCAATTTTCTCCTTAAAACTTTAGCTCATATTATTATACTTAAGGTGATTTTATATGGTTCTGAACCATAAAATGTTAATCTGAAAGGAATTTGAAGGTCATCCAAAAGGCAATGAAGAGGTGCATAATGGATGTGAGCAGGCTACAACATACTATAAAGAAGAAATAGTGTAGGAAAATAGTATAAAAGATGTCATCATATAAATAAATGGTCATGTAATTGAGAACGAGAGGACTGATGGACAGCCTTTTTGATCCTTCAGTATCCATACACTGTCATGAAAATGAGAGGAAGGTCCAAACACATTGCGTGAATCTTCAAGGTAAAGTTGTGGGAAAACAGGGACAGGCTTCATGCAAGAGGAATGCACATGGACAGGTTGTTATTGGCATTGATTTGTAGTTTTAAGAAAAGGGAAGAGAAGGGAATAAGTATTTATTAAATGTTTCAATGTGCCTGGACACTGTATTAAATGATTTTTTTTTTAACAACTCCATGAGATAGGTAGTATTATTCTCATTTTATATTTGAAGAAACTGAGGCAGACAGAGGTTAAGTTATTTATTCCAGGTCACACTAATAAGTGTCTGAGAATCCACATGCACAGATAATTACTACTAGGCTTCAAACATAAAGACTGATGTTGAAAAATAAGGTTGTATGACACTGCAGCCAGCTGAAGAACTAGTGTGTGTGTGTGTGTGTGTGTGTGTGTGTGTGTGTGTGTGTGTGTATATATATTTTTTTTTTTTTTAGGCTGGGGTTAAGTGACTTGTTCAGGGTCACATAGCTAGGAAGTGTTAAATGTCTGAGACTAGATTTGAACTCGGGTCCTCCTGAATTCAAGGCTGGTTCTACTGGTGTATTTTTTGTTAAAATATACATGTATTTGAATTTGTGAGCATCCTTTGTCTTTGGTGGAGTCAAGATAATAAACTAGTTTCTATTTTAGTGGTTGGTCACAATATTTAATACTGGTTTGGGCTACTATAAGACTTTTATTTTAATCTTAAGGAGTTGGGTCTCCCTTTTGAAGATAAAGGTTTTTGGTTTGGCTTTGTTTCTTATTATTTAAATCTTTTCAGTAGTAAGGATGAGAGTTTAAGATTATTACAGCATAGTTTTGGTCTTATCTATGGTGTTGATTCCCCTTAATTATAGTCTCTACTCTAACCTTTAGGTTCTTCTAACCACACTTTAAGATGGGTAAATGTCAGTGGCTTGGTAAGTAAGGGTTTTAAAAAAACAACAGCCCAAAGAATTATTTAATTTATGTGACTATAGTCCAGTAAAGTAGTTAGCAACTTAATATTTCCATGAAATATTTTTATTTGTTTTTACTTTATTTTTAGTAGACCCTATTTAAAGACTACTAATAATATATAATGAAGTAGGTAGAAATAGAAAAAAAAAGTTACCTTGTAGAAGAAGTCTAACAGCATAAGAGAGTCTCAGATATATTCTCCCTCACTTTTCTGTCTTTCCCCCTTTTTCGCTAATCCCCTTACATACACTAGAACTGCTCCAAAATCAGTGGACTTTCTTGATAGTGAGTTTTCTATGACTGGAGGTTTTATACAAATAACCAATTTTTAGTAGTTTCGTTGTAGCAGACAGGAATTGTTACAGACATGATTCTCTACAGTAAACTTTTATATTGGCGTTTCAGTTTTTATCAGTGGGTTTTTATTAATATTAACTTGTTATGGTGAATAAAACATAAAATTATTTGAACTCTACATATGAAACCCTATTCATTCCAGTTAATATCTTTTTTATTTGTATATGTTTTTTCTTTTATAGGGGCTCCCTTGTTGCTTTATGCAAATAGACGGGATTTACGACTGGTGGATGCTACCAATGATAAAGAGAATGCTACAATTGTGGTTGGAGGTTTGGAGGATGCAGCTGCAGTGGACTTCGTTTTTGACCATGGCTTGATATACTGGAGTGATGTAAGTGAAGAAGCCATTAAACGAACAGAATTTAACAAAACCGAGAGTGTGCAAAATGTGGTTGTTTCCGGATTATTATCCCCCGATGGGCTGGCCTGTGATTGGTTGGGAGAAAAATTATACTGGACAGATTCTGAAACTAATCGGATTGAAGTTTCCAATTTAGATGGAACTTTAAGAAAAGTTTTATTTTGGCAAGAGTTGGATCAGCCAAGAGCTATTGCATTAGATCCTGCAAATGGGTAAGTTATTAGTCTTATTTACAAACTCATTTTATACCTTTAAAAAAGGTTAATTTTAATAATTTAGGATTATTAATTTTAATAACTTAATAGCTGGAGTGTTATCTTAGTGTTGCATAATGGACTTTATGATTAGTATTGTTTGGGTTTTTCTAGTACTTTGTATATGTATATATTACATAAAATACTTTATGTATTTTGATGTGCTACATGGTGTTGTTGTTCAGTTGTGTTCAATTCTTTATGATTCCCACTTGGGATTTTCTTGGCAGTGATACTGGTAGAGGATTGCCATTTCCTACTCCTATATCATTTTATAGCTGAAACTAAGGCAAACAGAGTTAAGTGGCTTGTCCAGGGTTACACAGTTAGTAAGTGTTTGAATAAGTGCTACATTTGAATTCGGGTCTTCCTGACCCTAGGTGTAGTGTTTTATTCACTGTTCCACTTACCTGATCTGATTTGTTACATAAGTGTAATCTATTATAATTGTTTTATTTTTCTACCTTCGTGGAGAAGAGGAAAGAATTAATAATAGGGAATAATATTTGATTATTGGAGGACAGAGAATATTAAAATATTCTTTGTATACTACTGCTTCTAATTCAGAACACAGTCAGTTTTTGTAGGACTTGTATTTCTCTGTATAAGGAGTCATTAATGGCTTTTTGATTATGATAGGGTTAATACAATAAAGCAAAGGAACAAAAGCCATAATCTTTTTTCAGTTAGTTGCTAATAAACTTAGAAATAAATTGCCATTTTGAAGTTTATATCCTGTGCATCTAGGATGTAGTATGCCATTAATAATTTACTTGGTGAATTTTTTTTTTCTTTTTGAGGTCTAGTTTTCACAAATGAAGGAATTTTATGTAGCCTTGGCTATAATGCATCATGAAATTTGAAAGATATTTTCTAATGTAGGAGTCTGTCTTAGGGTACCTCAGCCAGGCCCTCAAATTACCTCCTGGTAAAGTTTTTTAAATTGAGCTATATAGTTGTCAGTCATGCTAAATCTTCTGAGGATAGAAAAAGGGAAACAAGATTGGTTATTCCTGGGTTTAAATCTAGAGGTGAATATCTGAATTCTGGTTATTTATTTTACTTATTGGTTTTAATGTACTGCAGAATTTTATGGTAGTCAAGGTTTACAAATATATAGACAGGAAAAAAAGTGAACAGATTTGTGAAGTTGGCTAAATTTCCTCATTTATATTATTGAGTTGGAGCAGTAGACCATCTTCAGAGTCACTTTCAGATAAATTGAATATCTATTAGCATATTTATATAATAATGAGGGGGAAAATAAAGTAAATCATAATGTATGCATTTTTTTCTGTTACATTGGGAATTTTTTTGGGGGAAAATGTTTTAAGAGATCAAAAACAATTAATGAACAGTGCTGTTTGGTTGATAATATTGAAGTTGGAAGAAGTTTTGTTGTGAAATTTGGAACTGCTGAAGGATTATGAAAAAATATTTCTAGCCAATTAATGAATTAATAATTACTTATAAAACATCTACTTTGTGTAAGAGATTGCTAGAACATGTCAGTTACAAAGTTAAACTAGAAACAATAAAGGAACTTAGTCTATCCATGGAGAAAATATGAACATGTACAAGTGTATACAAAGTAAATGCAAAGTACAAAGAAGTCCTTATTAATATGGATAATGAATCCTTTTAAGTAGCAATGTGTATTTGAATTTATATTGTTTGAGATTATAAATTATTTAAGGTTTGATAATGATTTCCTGCCCAATGGAAAATCTGCAGTGCAAATTTGAATGATACAGCCACTTCAGGAAGTTCATTCTTTTCACTGATTGGAACCTAGGTATAAATATAATATTATTTTGAGAGAGAGATAATGGAGTGTATTAGTATGAAAGGAGCTGGTGCTTTGGTAGTGCTGTGTGATGAATATAACATTGACATTAATTTGATTGTACCATAGATTGCATGCAGAGGAGTAATATGATTGGAAAGAGAGAATGGGGACTGGTTGTAAAGAGCTTTAAATGTCAAATAAAGGAGTTTATTCATCCCTAGTTTCTCTTCTAATGTCTAGTCTTGCATTGCCAACTGCCTTTTGGACATCTTGAACTGGACATAGACATCCCAAATGCATTATGTCTAAAACAAGAACACATTGTCTTTTAAACCAAACCTTCCCTTAAATTTTAGCTTCTTACTATTAAGGGTACAATTCTTTCAACTACTCAAGCTTTCCTTCCCCATCCAATATGTTGCCAAATCCTGTTATTTTCACCTTGCCAACATCTTATATATACTCCCTTTTCTACTGAGCCACTCTGGTTGCCGGACCTTATCATCTCACATTTGGACTACTGAAGCATCCTTCTGGTTAGTCTTCCTTCCTCAAGTTTTTCCTCACTCCTTCCCATCCTCCACTCAGCCGCCAAAGAGATTTTTCCTAAATTGTAGGTCTGACCATCTCACTCCCTTCTCCTTAATAAATTGTGTATATTGATAGAAGTTTGCCATTTTCTTGCCTTCCTCATGCTCATTTTATAGATGAAGAAACTAAGGTAAACAGTTAAGTGACTGCCCAAGGTTATACAGCTTGCAAGTGCTTGAGTACTTACAAGATCAACTTGGTTCCCTTCTCCTCTTCAAGTCTTCTTACAATTCATTCCCTTCCATACACTCTTAAGACTGAACTCTTAGGCTATACCTCATCTTGAAATGCTCTGCCTTTTGGCTTCCTTTAAGACTGGTATCAAATTCTACCTTTGGCAGAACCCCTTTCTCCTCAGGTTAAAGTATCTCTTTCGTTTGGGACAGGGAGCTAGGTCTCTGTCTTTTTACTTTTAAGGCCCATCTTTTCTCTCTCTTTCTGCTGTGATACAACTTCTGTGGCTAGAGTTTGTTTAGTTTATAATTAATACCTCCCTCAACTTACTCTTCCTCTTAACCTTACTTCCTTGTTTTCTTCTTTTTCTCTGGTAAGTGAAATTTATTTCTGTACCCAATTCAATTCTGTTGTTTTTATGTATTCTACCTCCTATCTTGCCTCTGACCATTTCATTATGAAAGTGAAGTTTAAATATTTTCCCCACTACTATTTCCCTGTTTGTGGACTGTTCCAATTATATGAGATAATTCCTTACTTTCCTCCCAAAAATTAATTCCCCACACTCCCCTTTCTTTCTTTTTTTTTTTTTAATTTTTTTTATTATATATATATATATATATATTTTATAATATTATCCCTTGTATTCATTTTTCCAAATTACCCCCCCCTCTATTCCCTCCCCACACTCCCCTTTCTTTTAAAATGAGTGGGGAATGAACCTTATTTGGCCCTTTTTCTGCCTGTGAAATTATTTACTAGGGGCAACTAAGGCTACCACAGGCCATGATGAGCTGAAATCTAGGTATAGTAACTTCCCACTGCTTGAGTTCTATAAGTTACTAATTTTATATGGCCCAGAATGATGTTATAAATATCAAAATGATCCTTGGAAGAAAAAAGGTTCCCTATCCTTGCTCTAAGATAATAAAAAACATAGCTGAAACTCTTCTAAGTCCCCTGCCTTATTTAATTCCACCCATGATCCCTGATATTAATGTTCTCAGGGCTTGTATCATCTCTCCTCTTTAGTTTCTTCTGATTGCTTGCCTCTTTATATTTCTATGTTTGTCTTGACTCCTGTGTTTAAATTAGGAAATTAAATTAAGAAAGTTTGGAAGTGCTTCTCTCCCCCACTCCTCCCTATTCCTAAGATTATTCCTAGATAAGTTATTCTTGATTGTAAGCCTTTATCTTTTTGCATGTGCAATTCTTCTAACATATTTTCATATTCATCAACCTTGCATGATTTCTTGAAATATGATAGTTTTTATCACGACTTTCAAGTAATCTAGTGATTCTTATGTTCCTCTCCTTCCTCTGTTTTCAAGATCATGTTTGATATGAAATACCTTATATCTTTTTCTTGTTTTTCAGTCTTTTGTTTTCCTATTGCTTGTTTCATAAAGACATTAACTTGCCCTTGGTCCTTTTTAATATTCAAAGAGTCTGTTGCTAGGTTAAGATTTTCTACCTTCCTCTAAGTTCTTATTTCTCCTTCTTGGTCTTTCTTCCACAACTCTCCTTTCTTTTTCCAGCTCATTAATTTAAATTCATTTGGAATTCAATACCAATATTTTAATACTTTTATTAATAAAATAATTAAAAAACAAACAAACAAAAAACCCTCTTGCTTCATTTCTTCCAGAAATTCTTGGTTATAACTTCTGGTTGTTAAGTTTTTTTTTGAAGTTTTCCTTGTTAATGTTTTGGGGTTTTTTTTCTTATGAGTTTGTGTCTTGAGCATCCTTTGAACAATAATAACTCTTTTATTGTAAGGGTTCTTTCTCCCCCTCCCCCCCTCTCCATTTAACCTTGCTTTTCAACCTACTAGTTTGTATTAAGGATAGAATCTGCACTTCTGGAAGGAATGTCTTTGATTGGTTCTGTTTTGTTTTGTTTTCCTAAGGTCCTGCTGCTTTTTTCTGGATATTGAGTGCATTGTGACTCAAGGATTTCATGAAATGTTCAGACTGGGTATTGGTAACTTTTAGTGTGCCCAAAGTTGTCTGATCCAGAAAGAAGTCTGATTGGTTCCCTTTTGGTCTGAATGTTGCAAGTACCTGATCCCAGTTAAGGGATTTAAGGGCAAATTCCATGCCCTTGCCTCTGTTTTAATTCTAGTATCATGCTACTAGCTCTAGTTACCTGAAGAAAGTTCTTCAGGTTCAGAGTGACAGAATCATAGGTCTTCCTTTGTTAATTAGCTTTGTTAAAAGGCTGTGCTTTGAGTATAAGAACCTGTTTCAGGGTCAGAGCCATTTGGCTACTACTTATTCTGTTTGGAATTGTCTTGGAGTTAGCTTTGAGCTCTGCGGTTGTCTTAATGAACTCCACTGAATATGAGAAATCAGTCTTTAGACATTTTGGAGGACTCTGGAACATCTTGGTCTGGTTCTTATATTCTCAATTTCCTGGTGTGGACCCTGGATATTAGAAATCTTGCTGCTTTTTAAATCCTGGATGACCCTCCTGTGGGCTGCCTTTGCACTCTGTCATCACTGATTGGGTCCATGGGCATTACTTGGAGCTAACTTTGTTAGCTGTGGCTCAGAGAGGATATCAGTGATTGCACTGGTGTCAGCTCTTATGTATACACAGATTACTTAGCTACCTTCCCTTCTCCTCTTCTCTCCTCTGCCCCCCACTCTTTTATAGTCATAAACTAAATAAAGGAGATTTCCGATGTTTTTCTTTGATTTTAGTGATCATTGTTTCATCTGGTATCCTTCTTCTTTCTTGGGGAGTTTCTTAATCTTTAATGCCTCTTTCCTTATTGGAAGTCCAGAAACTTCTCTTCCCATAACATTTCTTCTCTCAATATTAAACTCCAGTCTTAATAGAATTGGGCAACCCTCAGTGTACTAATTATGGAATTTAATAATAGCAGATAATGCAAATGTATATTATATGTGTGTGTGTTTATGGATGTGTATATATACATGAATGTACATGTATGTTAACAGTGAGCAAGCAGTTGTATTGAAAAAAGTAATGAACAATTTGGAGGAACAAAAGGTTCTCAAAAGGAAAATGATGAAAAAGGAAAGTGGGAATGACGAGGGAAACAACATTATTTCAATTCATATTATTAAACTTCAGTCTCAAAAGTTCTTCTCACAAAGGCTTCATATACTTTTATCATAATTTCATGAGAGGGAATTGAATTCTAAAGGACAATGGATTATCATGACTGAGAAAGAAATAAATTTTTTTTTCCTAAGGAGATGTGCACAGTTAATCACCATTGAAGAACTAATTTGTAAGAGACTATCAGCATTATCTATTGCCTTTGTGAGAATCTGGAGAAATATTTAAGAGATTTTACTCTTATTTTGTGAAAAAAGGAACCTGAGAAATGAGTTTAACGGGTAGAACTGTTGCTAGGCTATGCTTTCCATGTTTTGTAAAAGTAAGCAAGCAATTACTTACATATCACATACACACACACACACACACACACACACACACACACACACACCTATTCAATATAACCATCATTTTGTCAAAAATTTGTTTAGTTTTGAGTCTTCAAAAACCTGTACCATGGACTTAGATGATAGCTATAGTATATAGATTTTGACATTGGTGAAATTCTCATTTAAAACAAAGGCAGGTCAATATACCGAAAAACAGTTTACAATATTGCCAGTATAACATTATAATATATAAAAGGCGATATATTTGGGATATTAGTCTTTATCACTGAGTGTTAGTATAGCAAGTCACTTCATACATTTAGCCTCTGATTTTTTTCATCTGTAGAATCAGTGGATTGAATTAAATTACTTTAGGTATTGAATTAAATTACTTTAGGTTCTTTTCAGTTCTTAAAATAAATTTCTATTTTTGACAAAAACATTCTCCCAACATTTTAACAATCAATATTCTTTAATATCCTTTTTCATTCTTTTTTTTTTTTAATCTACCCTGGCAGAAGTAAATGAAGTTTTATTTTGTAAGTTAAAAATCTCTGCTGCTCCTCATCAATTTTTTTAAAGCTTTTTATTTTCAAAACATATGCACAGATAATTTTGACAACATTGACCCTTGTATAGATTTGTGCTCTCTTTGTCACAAGATCATTAGAACTGGCCTGAATATTGTTGTAAAGAACCACGTCCGTCAGAATTGATGGTCATATAATATTGTTGTTGCTATGAACAATGATCTGGTTCTGCTCATTTCACTTAGCATCAGTTCGTGTAAGTTTTTTTAGGCCTCTCTAAAATCATCCTCCTGATCATTTCTTATAAAACAATAATACACTATAACATTCATGTACCCTAACTTATTCAGTCATTCTCTAACTGATAGATGTCCGCTCAGTTTCCAGTTTCTTGCCACTACAAAGAGGGTTGCCACAAATATTTTTGCACATATGGGTCCCTTTTCTTCCTTTAATATCTCTTTGGGATATAGGCCTAATAGAAACACTGCTGGATTGAAGGATATGCAGAGTTTGATAGCTCTTTGAGCATAGTTCCAAATTGCTCTCTGGAATGCATCCATTCACAATTCCACCAACAATGTATTACTGTCCCGGTTTCCCTACAACCCCATTATTATCTTTTCCTATCATCTTAACAAATCTGTGACTCACTATTTTTTTAAAACAAATAATTATTACAAGTATTTCCAAGTTACAAGATTATAGAATCATAGATTTAGAATGGAAGAGGACATAAACACTAGTCTCTAATTGCCTTATTTTACTGATAAGAAAACTGAGGTTGACAGGTTGAGATTTGCTAGAGGTCAGGCAGCTTTTTAATCATACAGGAAGATGTGAGCTCTCTCCCTCTCCCCCTCTCCCTCTCCCTCTCTCCCTCTCCTCTTTTTCCCTCCCCCTCCTTTTCCCCCTCCCCCCTTTCTCCCTTTCCCCTCCCCCCCTTCTCCCTTTCCCCCTCCCCCCCTCTCCCTTTCCCCCTCTCCTTCCCCCTTTCTTTCTCCTCCCCCTCTCCTCCCTCTCTCTCTCCTTCTCTCTTTGGGTTACGTAGCTACTAAATGTTAAATGTCAGACTGGGTTTGAACTCAGGTCCTCTAGACCTCAGGGCCAGTACTCTATCCATGGGCCATCTAACTGTCCAAATTATACTAATTTTGAAGTTGGCACTCATTTTATATACTTTCGCTAAGGTTATAGAGTTTATTTTGAAACTTTTCTTTGGCTATCATTCTTATAGAATTGTATTATTTAGAGCTAGAAAAGACCTTCATGATCATCTAGTATGACCAGCCCCCCCCTTTGTTTTACATTGGGAAATTAAGGACATGGGTATTTGCGTGACTTATCCAAAGTAGAGAACAGTTTGTTGCTAATTTGGAGGGTATATTGAGCCAACAGAGTTGACAACAGCGGAGCAGAAAAGGAGTGGACAGTTTTCAGAGACATGGTATATAATACTGCATTTGCTCATCTGGGTCAGAACACTTGCAGACATCAAGATTGGTTTGATAAAAATGATGGGAAAATTCAGAAGCTGCCAAATGAAAAATGAGAACTCCACAGGGTTTACTAGCAGGATAGTTTATCCATCTCTAAAAAGGTAGCATTCAATGCCATCAAAAGTAAAGTACATTTGAGACTTTGAGAGATGCAAGATTCCTGACTCAGTAAGAAGATGAAACTCAGTGTTATGCTGATTGTGACAATGATGAACTGAAGGTTATTTATGGGCAAAGACTTATGGTACATCTCAGCTACTAAGTTCTAATGAAGCCACATTGCTCAGTGATAAGGACATGATTATAGAGTGATGAACTAAACAGTTTCATAGTATTCTCAACAGACTATCATCAAAAAATGCATTGATTGTTTACCTCACGTTGAAATCAATCACTGTAGCTGAAGTCGCAACAGAAAAAAAGAAGTTTTGAATGCCATTAGACTGTTTTCATGTAGCAAAGCACCTGGTACTGATTCTATTCCAGCTGAGATTTACAAGTTGTGGGGTCTATACAAAAGCTGATTAAAATTTTCCAAATTATAAGGCAAGAGGAAATTATACCCCAAGAATTCAAAGATGCCTCCCTTGTGACCTTATTGTCATGTGCCTGTGAAACATCATAGGAGCACCATTCCAGGAAATTGAATTATTTCCATTTGAATTATCTTAGGAAGATTCTGAAAATCACCTGGCAGGAGTAGATAACCACATACTGAAACCCTTTCTCAAATTAAACTGCCAGGCATTCAAACTCTATTGCAGAGAATGCAACTCCATTCGGCTTGCCATATTATTTGAATGCCAATGTACGCGTGCCCAAAAAAAAAATCATTTTATGGAACATTCACACAGGGCAAGCACTCATAAGGTGATCAGAAAAAGTAATAGATACAAGGACACTTTCAAGGTCTCTCTTAAGAACTTTAGAATTGATTATATGACATGAGTAACTTTGGCACAGGACTGCCCAGCTTGGCATGGAGGGTGCAGAGCAAAGTAGAATTGAATTAGCCCAGAAGAAATGCAAGATGTGTGAAGTTAGAAAAGCCATCTCAAATGTTCTTAGGGATTATTTGAGCTCAATCTGAGACAGCATTCTGAACTTGGATTGATCTGATTGCCCACAGTTGGACACTTTAAATTGACTTTACCATAGTGATGTCATTTTGGTCTTTGAGAATAAAGGAGAACAGTCAACCAGAATAAAAAATATTTTCTGGGATTCAAATTTAGATACTTTTCTTCCAAGATCTTTTTCCTTTCTAATTATTTGACTATTTCTCGGACTTCCTTAATATATTCTCCAAAGGTTTTTTCCTTATCTCTTTGTTTTTCTCCCTATATATTTTCCTCCTCATAAATCTTATCTTGAAACCTGAAACTTTGGAGAAAGACATTAAATGTGATGCATAAAATTCGTTTTCTCCCCCTTGCTCCCTGGGTTCATAGTATTAAGAGCTGAAAGAGATTGTAGAGATCATCTAAGCCTACTTCCTCTTTTTAGAGATGGGGAAACCAAACCAAAGAGGAAGAAGTGAAATCCAAGATCAAAAAAATAGTAATGAGTCAATAGAAATAACTAGGTGCTCTAGTGGATAAGGTGCTGAATATAGAATTAGGAAGAAAGACCTGAATTCCAGTCTGATTTCAGAGGCTAGCTGTGTGACCCAGGATAAATCACCCCCTGCCTGCCCCACTTTTCTCATTTTAAAAAATTGGGATACTATTAATAGTAATAATAGTAGCACTTACTTCCCAGAATTGCTGTACGATCAAATGAAGTAATGTTTTAAAAGTGCTTTGAAAACTTCGAGTGATATATAAATGCTAGCTTTTATTTGACTTCAAGTCTTATAGGTCTAGATTCATTCTTTCCAGTAGCTAGTTCTATTATCCAAGCCCATAATCAGAGTAATCTAGGTATAGATAGGTTGATATATATATAAATTTTATTTTTAAATTTTATGGTACCTTTTATTTATTTTTTATGCATTTTTCTATACTATTTTATTTTCTCAGTTACAAACCAAGAAAATTTTGTGTATTCATTTTTTAAAATAATAGCTTTATATTTTTCAAAATACTGCAAAAATAGTTTTTTCTTTTTTTTTCTTAGAAGTTATAGGTGAGTGTACATGTCTTTTTTATTATTTTATATAATGATATACATATATATGTATGTAACATATATATGTATATCATTATATAAAATAATAAATATATATGTATATAATAATATATGATAAATATATATGTTATAACATATATATGTACATATATATATGTGTGTATATGTATATATGTGTTATCATGTTATATCACCCATCTGACTAGAAATCTCTCCTTCTGGACATGGGGAGTAATCAAAGCAGCAGTGGCTTTCTCTTCCAAAGGTGTCTTCCTGAATCTAGGATCACAACTGTTACTACATACTCCAGAGGGAACCTAAAACAATTTAGGCAGTTTAGACAGTCTAAGACAGTAAGAGTGCAATATACCTCTTCAACCAGTTAACCTCAGAGCTATTGAGGTTTTAGGGAGAAAAAGGAAGATTCTTTTCTATGAAATCCTTGCTTTACAGTACTCTCACTACAAGTCATAGTGTAGATAGCATTCTTAGCTTTGAGTCAGCAAGATCAGATTTCAAATCCAGAATTATCTATTTTCTGTTTGGTCCTTGGCAAATCACTTACTTTCATCTGATTCCATTTAAAATAAACTTTAAAATGGGAATAATCATAGGTGTTACCTGAAAAAAATTGTTAGGATGGTAAATTGAGATATTTATAAGCTACCTGGCGTACATTACTTGCTTAATGCATTCCTCTTCCCTTGTGTTTTCCTTTTATATATTTTTAAGAAGTAGATTCCTATTAAAAGTGGCAATTTTACCTTTATTGTCATGTCTTTTTCAAAAATAGTTTCACTCTTGAAAAACCTTGTGCTCCAGATTTTTCTCTCTCCCTCCCTACTTGCCCCCTCCTTTTGACAGTGAGTAATCCAATATAGGTTAAACATGTTTACGGGTTTATTTTTACAAGATTTTGAATTACAAATTTTTATCCCTTCCTTCTTCCATAAATGATAGGCAGTTTTGTATAATTTATACATGTGCTATCATGTAAAACATTTCCATATTTCACTGTTGTGAAAGGAAGAAAAAACCACAAGAAAGAATAAAGTAAGTTTTAAAAAATGTGCTTCAGTATAGATATTTAGCGTCTATCAGTTCTTTCTATCTCTATATAGTATTTTACTTTGTGAGTCCTTTGTACTTGACTTGGATCATTGTGTTGTTCAGAAGAGTGGACTCATTCAATAGATACTATGTACAATGTTTTCCTGGTTCTTCTTATTTCACTTTGTATCAGTTTGTAGGTTTTTCTGAAATTTGCCTATTCATCATTTCTTATTATACAATGATATTCCCTTTCATTCATATACCTCAGTTTATTTAGCCATTCCTGAATTGATGGACATCCCTCAGTTTCTAATATTTTGCCACTATGAAAAGGACTACTATAAATATTTTTGCACATGTAGGTCTTTTTCCCTTTATTATGATCTAATAGTGATATTAGTGGATCAAAGTGGATTAGTGGATCAAAGGATATGTACAGTTTGGTTTCCCTTTAGGCATGGTTCCAGAGTGTTCTCCAGCATGGTTGGATTAGTTCACAATACCATCAACAGGGCATCATTGTTCCATTTTCCTCAGAGAAATCCTGTTTGGTATCATTTTCTTTTTCTGTCAATTTAGCTAGGCTGAATAGAGTTGTTTTAATTTTCAAGGTGAAAATTTATAGCACTTCTTTCTATGCATATATATATATATATATATATATATATATATATATATATATATATATATATATATATACATATATATAGTTTTGATTTTTTTATCTGTTTTTTCATTCTTTTAAATTAGTATGATTTATTTTTGATGTGATTATGTCACATAGAGCTTCTACCTGCACAACTCTAACTTTTAAGGTGTTGTTTTCCTCAATTTGTGTTTGCACTTTCTTTTTCATTTGGACAATTATATCTTTAAGGAGTTTTCTGCAGTGGATTTTTTTTAAGCAGTTTGTTTTTCCTCAAGTTGTTGACTCTTTTTTTTTTTTAAATAATTCTCTTGCATCTCTCATTTCTTTTTTTCTCAGTATTTTATTTTTCTAAATACATGTAAAGTTAGTTTTCAACATTCATTTTTGTAAGCTTTTCAGTATCGATTTTTTTTCTTCCTCCTTCCTCTAGACATCAAGCAGTCTGCTATAGGTTAAACACATAAAGTCATTTTTTAAAATGATTTTTTTTGTAATCTTTTTTTAAATTTTGTTTTTTATTAATTGTTATAATTATAACATTTTCTTTGACAGTACATATGCATAGGTAAATTTTTTTTTTTTACAACATTATCCCTTGTACTCCCTTCTGTTCCGAGTTTTTCCCCTCATTCCTTCCACCCCCTCCCCTAGATGGCAGGCATTCCCATACATATTAAATATCTTATAGAATATCCTAGGTACAATATATATGTGCAGAAACGAATTTTGTTGTTGTTGTTGCAAAGGAAGGATTGTATTCTCAAGGTAAAAATAATCTGGGAAGAGAAACAAAACAAAACAAAAAAAACAATGCTCACAGTTTACACTCATTTCCCAGTGTTCCTTTTCTGGATGTAGCTGATTCTGTCCATCATTGATCAATTGGAACTGGATTAGCTCTTCTCTATGTTGAAGATATCCACTTCCATCAGAATACATCCTCGTACAGTATCATTGTTGAAGTGTATAATGATCCCCTAGTTCTGCTCGTTTCACTCAGCATCAGTTGATGTAAGTCTCTCCAAGCCTCTCTGTATTCCTCCTGTTGGTCATTTCTTACAGAACAATAATATTCCATAACATTCATATACCATAATTACCAAACCATTCTCCAGTTGATGGACATCCATTCATTTTCCAGTTTATAGCCACTATGAAAAGGGCTGCCACAAACTTTTTGGCGCATACAGGTCCCTTTCCCTTCTTTAGTATTTCCTTGGGATATAAGCCCAGTAGTAGTATGGCTGGGTCAAAGGGTATGCACATTTTGATAACTTTTTGGGCATAATTCCAGATTGTTCTCCAGAATAGCTGGATTCTTTCACAACTCCACCAACAATGCATCAGTGTCCCAGTTTTCCGACATCCCCTCCAACATTCATTGTTATTTGTTCCTGTCATCTTAGCCAATCTGACAGGTGTGTAATGATATCTCAAAGTTGTCTTAATTTGCATTTCTCTGATCAATATTGATTTGGAAAACTCTTTCATATGAGTGGAAATAGTTTTAATTTCATCGTCTGAAAATTGTTGATATCCTTTGAACATTTATCAATTGGAGAATGGCTTGATTTCTTATAAATTAAAGTCAATTCTCTGTATATTTTGGAGATGAGGCTTTTATCAGAACCTTTAACTGTAAAAATGTTTTCCCAATTTGTTACTTCCCTTCTAATCTTGTTTGCATTAGTTTTGTTTGTGCAGAAACTTTTTAATTTGGTGTAATCAAAATGTTCTATTTTGTGATCAATAATGGTCTCTAGTTCTCCCTTGGACACAAACTCCTTCCTCCTCCACAAGTCTGAGAGGTAAACCATCCCATGTTCCTCCAATTTATTTATGATTTCGTTCTTCATGCCTAAATTTTAGACCCATTTTGATCTTATCTTAGTATGTGGTGTTAAATGTGGGTCCATGCCTAGTTTCTGCCATACTAATTTCCAGTTTTCCCAGCAGTTTTTGTCAAATAATGAATTCTTATCCCAAAATTTGGGATCTTTGGGTTTGTCAAACACTAGATTGCTATATTTATTCACTATCTTGCCCTGTGAACCTAACCTATGCCACTGATCAGCTAGTCTATTTCTTAGCCAATACCAAATGGTTTTGATGACTGTTTCTTTATAATACAGTTCTGGATCTTGTATAGCTAAACCACCTTTATTTAATTTTTTTTCCATTACTTCCCTTGAAATGCTCGACCTTTTGTTGTACCATATGAATTCTGTTGTTATTTTTTCTAGGTCATTAAAATAGTTTCTTGGGAGTCTGATTGGTATAGCACTAAATAAATAGATTAGTTTGGGGAGTAATGTCATCTTTATTATATTCGCTCGGCCTATCCAAGAGCACTGAATGTCTTTCCAATTATTTAAATCTGACTTTATTTTTGTGGCAAGTGTTTTGTAATTTTGCTCATATAATTCCTGACTCTCCTTTGGTAGATATATTCCCAAATATTTTATACTATCGACAATTATTTTGAATGGAATTTCTCTTTGTATCTCTTGCTGTTGGATTGTGTTGTTAATGTATAAAAATGCTGAGGATTTATGTGGATTTATTTTGTATCCTGCGACTTTGCTAAAGTTCTGAATTATTTCTAATAGCTTTTTAGCAGAGTCTTTGGGGTTCTCTAAGTATACCATCATGTCATCTGCAAAGAGTGATAGTTTGATTTCCTCATTTCCTACTCTAATTCCTTGAATCTCTTTCTCGGCTCTTATTGCCGAGGCTAGAGTTTCTAGTACTATATTGAATAGTAATGGTGATAGTGGGCAACCACATAAAGTCATTTTAAACATAATTCCATTTTCATCATGTTTTGAAAGAAAAACCAGAATAAAAGGGGGAAAAAAACATGAAAAAGAAAAAAACAAAAAGAGGTAAAGATGATGTACTTCGATCCTTATTCAGTCTTCATAGTTCTCTCTCTGGATGCAAATGGCATTTTGCTTCCTAAGTCTATTGGAATTATCTTGGATTATTTTATTGCTGAGAGTCTCATAGTCTCATCACATAATCTTGCTTTACTGTGCAAATATTCTCCTGTTTTTGCTCACTTTATTTAGCATTAGTTCATGTTAGTTCAAGATTTTCTGATATTAGCCTGCTCATTTTTTGATAGAAGTCATATTCCCATTACATTCATAACTTGTTTAGTCATTCCTCAACTGATGGGCATCCACTTGATTTCCAGTTCTTTGTCACTACAAAAAAAGCTTCTACTAACATTTTTACTCATGTGGGTCCTTTTCCCTCTTTTATGATGTCTTGTCTTTGGGATACAAACTTAGTTATGACACTGCTGAATCAAAGTATATAGCCCTAGGCATAATTTCAAATTGTTCAATGGCTGAATCACTTCATAACAACACATTAGTGTTCCAGTTTTTTTCACACCCTCTCCAACATTTATCATTATGTTTTTCTGTCATCTTAGCCAATCTGATAAGTGAGAGGAAGTACTGCAGAGTTGCTTTAATTTCTATTTCTCTAATCAATAATCACTCTTTTTTTTTTCTTTTCCTAATTTTTCTTCTACATTTCTTATTTGATATTTAAGTGCCTTTTTTAAGCTTTTTCATGAGTTCTCTCCGGTCTTAAGATCAATTCATATTTTTCTTTGACTTTCTATGGTCACATGCTTCTTCTTCCCCTCCCCCATTCTTTGTTATTGTTGTTGCTTTTTGCTCATTGCTTTTTTGTTTGTTTGTGTTTTTTTTTTCTCCTTTCTTTTAAATTTGAGTTTTTCTAGAGTACAAGTAGTGTCTCAGACTTCTCTTACCAGTCGTTGTGGGACCTGGTGTTGCACTGGTGTATCCTGTCTGAGTCTTGCAAGGGAACTTTGTATCAATGTTTCACTAAAGGGGTGAGGACCAGGATGGGTGGGGGAGTGACTAGTACTGCAATAGCCTTACCTGGTATATAATTGTCTTTCTTATACTGATGGCAGGTGAGGCATTTCCTTAAGAGCTGTGCTAAAGCACAGGGTAGTCTGCCCTCCGGAGGCTACCTGTTTGTGGGGTAACTCTGAAACTTTTGGGGCTCTTATTGGCAGATGCCTGTTTGCTTAGGCACTGTAGATTTGGTGTCTATTTGCCTAGGGCTGTGCTGAAGGACAGGAGGTATTGCCTTTGGAGGGTACCTGTTTGCCCAGAATTGAAGCAAATATAAGTCTGGCTGCTGGAGGTTGACTGTTTGTTGGCATGGAGTGTTTCCCAGAATTGAAAGTTCCTGGCTTTCCTTCATATGCTGAGATACAAAGAGATTTGGGTGTTGGTTTTAGCCATCTCCACCACATTGGGGCTCAGGATCTTCTGCTGATTTGCTGAGGTGGAGTTTGCTTCCACTGCTTTTCCATTATTATCTATTTTTAGACAACAATTGGACAGATTCAGTTTTCCACAAACCCCACCTTCCTTGACTAGGAGGTTATCTAGCACTAGCCTGTGCCATAATACAGCTTCCCTGGTCTGAGTGGTTTGGTCTACTAGTAGATGCAAGGCTTTGGCAGTTTGGTTAGTGATAAATCCCAACTACAGTTTATAATTTTATTAGCTAGTTCAGAATCTATCTATCTATCTATCTATATATATCTATATTTATATATAGATATATCTATATATATCTATATATAGATATAGATATAGATATATATATATATATATCTATATCAGAGTTCTATACCCCCAACTTCCATTCTGGGCTCAAGAGGCCGGCCCATAAGTCTGGATTATCCTTTGTGGAGGCCAGGTGTCTCCCCATCCATTTGCATCTTCCATACTGGTGAGAGATATTCTTCTTTTATTTCTTTTTAAGTCATTGCATAATTGGATACCTAGAAGGCCTCCTTCTTGTCCTGATTAAGAAAAAAAAAAGAAAACTTGGGATGAATTAATTTTATATAACAGGACAAAAACAGGTCACCAAATGTTGAGGTTCAGAGGCAGATTCCAAAAGATTGAGTATTATAGACAGGCATGGCAAGATTTCTTAAAAGAATTTGCAGCTCTGAACCCATCTCTGAGTCAAGGGGCAAAGCTCATCACAATTGTAATGCCAATTGAATTGGACCAAGCTCCAAAAGGATTCAGAAAAATAAAAACCAAAAATAGGATCAAGAAGACAAATTCATAGGAAAAGGATTGAGAGAGCTGGTGCCTTATGTCAGCAATATGCCAATTTTAATGTGCTCCTCAACATTGAATTTAATGGTCTAGAGGTGGAAACGGAAGAGTACCCCACCATTTGTCTCAAGAATGCCGCATTACAGACCAACAGATTGATATCTAACAGCCAGCATTATCTGTGAAATTACAGCATTGTCAAGGCTCAGTGCCTAAGGCCACTGCAACATTTACCCAAGAAGCTCAGATTTGTATAGGAAAAAGGGTAGAAGGTCTCTTCTTCTGAAGCTGCTTCAGGCTGATAAGATGTATAACTTGTCCCTGCTTAGTGAGGCCCAGATTGAGGAGGGGAGACGTGACTTGAAGGTGATGGTGGCAGCATTTAGGGGATGCTGAGTGTCAGAATCAGGTATCAGATGATATTCAGGTTAAACAAAAAGTTGGAATTTCATGGCTTGGAGTCTAGAAGAAACAACTCTCACAAGTGAGCAAAAAAAGAAAAAATAAATAAATAAAATGGAATTTTGTGGGTTACTGGAGATAGTAACCAGGAACTTTACCCATAGAAAGACTTGTGTGTGGAGAGAGATAGATGAGGCTATCATGAACATCACATCCAGACAGCTTTTCCTAGAATAAATACATAAAAACATTTTCTCAAAATCCCTGCTTTTCTTTCCTCAAAAGAGTATGGGCAATGGGTAGACAAGTGGTGTTATACAGTGAAAGGAATTCTCAGGTGGTCTAGGATGCAAGCACTATAATGTTTAAAAGGCTTTAAACATTGGATAGAAAGGATTACAGGCAGAGTAGAATTAATAAGTAGAATTAATTAATTAATAAGAATTAATATGATCTCCTTTAGCAAAAATTCTGAGCCTTTTCAGCTCTTCAAGGTAAGGCTTTTACCCAGGTAGTAAAGTTGTCAACAAAAACCAAAAGCAGTTTGAAGCCCCTTTGAGGGGACATATATGTGTAAAAATCTATCAGAACTCCCTTAAGTTTGTACCCCTCCTCTGGATGGATTTAAGGATGGGGTGGGGAGATGGGGTTAAAAGTCCTTTCAGGATTTATTTGACTACAAACTGAGCAGACCTGACAGACCTATTTGATTGTTTCTCCTACCTTGTGAACAGTGAAAATAGGTTTCACAATTTTAAAGCTCTGGTGAGGACAAAAATGCTCTGAACCTGATAGGGAATTAGAACCTCCAATGGTTGGCCTAGGGTGAGCTTAGAGGCTTCCTCAATTAGAAGATTTATGGCAGCCACTGTTCTAAGGCAGGAGGGTCACCCCAAAGACATCAAGTTTCTTTGAGAAGCCTACAAAATCCAGCCATGCCCAGGAAATGTAGTTGTTTCTTTGAGGCAAATTCAGGGAGTGATTTAGATTGTCTGCAGGAAGTGAGAGTTAATTCATGACCCAAATACTTAATAAACTGATCAGAAATGTGTGCCTTTTGACAAAGAAACTATTACCCTAGGAGGCCAGAAAATTAAGAGTTTTTATGGCTGCATCCAGAGAAGCATCTCAAGTTGGTCTGTAGATCATGATGTCCTCTACATACTAGGTAGTCAGTGTCTATCCAAATATGTGGGGAGTGTCATGGAAGCCTTGAGCTACTTTCATGTTATGGACATGACTGTCCATGTTAATTGGTGCGGGTTACGTTTGTCTGGATTTGCCTCTTCAAAGGCAAAAAGAAATTATGAGTCTTTATGCATGCAAAATATAGCATCTTTAAGATCTAAAGTAGAGAACTGTTGTGTCCCCTATATTTGTATTCTACTGACACTTGCTCTGATTGTAGAAATTTGATATAAGATGGAAAAAGAAAGGACATCAATAGCATCAAAATAGGTCCTTCAGCCTGAGAGAACATACATGACAGAATAAAGTATAGCTGTGTAACTATACACATATAGCCATGCAGTAACAATTCCACCTCATAGCCAGACTCTGGAATAATCAGATGGGAAACAAAGAAACAGAACTGAGAAACTAAGTCAGAAGGATTCAACCTTGAGTTGAGGTTAAGGTTGTTCTCTCTAGCTTGTGCCCAGAAAAGATATCCACCTATGACAGTTCAGGAAGGTATCCTTCTGAGGAACTTATGGCACTCTCAAATGGTAGGTTACTGACTTAATGATGAAGGAATTAAATTCAAAATTCAAAAGAATATTAGTTATAGTCCCAAGAGATTTTATCTCTAATTGCAAATTCTGCTAGTTGCAGCTAGATACGTTATTTTTAAAAGTTTACCAGGACTTAAACATAGGAGATCTTGTTTAATATGTTTTATATGTGTAAATTCATCCTGTTGCAAAGGATCAGTCATTAAACAAACATAGATTCTTAGTAAATACATTCCTTGTTTAAGAACTATATACACCCTTAACAGGCTCATTTCTCGGAGCTGATGATCTTGCTTACCTGATGATTTCAAGAAAACTAGCAAGCTTACAAATTAAGGGGAGTTCATAGAGACCCTAGGGAAGAGGCTGAGCTTCCTTCTTGCCTACTCCAACTATTCTTAGTGTTTTCATGGGCTGGACCATTTGATGCCTTTCCCCATTCTGTGAAGGGCAAAAAAGGTGCTACCTACCTTCAAATTTGAAGGCAAACTGATAAGACTTTCACCTCATCCCTCTTGTTCCATTCACAGTAATTACCAATTTTAGATTTAACATGATGACAATAACTCCACATAATTTAGTTAACAATTTCAGAATTTTCCTAATAACCAAATAGTTTTAGCTGTAATTTTCCTTTTAATTTTCTAGCAAAGATGAAAATACCTAATTCCCTAAAATACATTTATAAAATATTATAAAACGGGATTAGCAAAGTTAAAAAAAAAACCAAAAAACTTTTCATCTTATTTTAGTTTTCAGTTTATTCTGTCCTCAAGCTGTTGCAGCTTTGGAAGTTCTCAGGGAGAATTTCTTTTCCTTCAAATAAATTTTCCTTTTGGTTTAGGGAGAAAACAAGACAATCCTTAAAATTGAGATAGAACAGATTTTAAAATTGACTTAACTTTAGTTCATGAGATTCCCTAAATTTTAATTAAATGTCCCATACAAACTGAATTGCCATTTGGTTATTTTATAATTCATAGAAACCATTTCTTTTTTGTGAGCCAGAAAAGAGTTAAGGTGTCAGTTTTTTACTAATAGGGCGCTCTGAAGTCTGACTCTTGATAACTTAAAAGAAATCTATTTGTTGGCAGAGTTTTTAAAGTTATCAGTGAACTGCTTTTCTGTTTTCCTCAAGTTCCCGAATTCTTAAATCTTCTGTTAACACTATCAGTGTAAGTAGGTTACAATTACATATCCCCTTAGTGAGCTTTGATTATAGCTCCTTCAAACTTTTTACTATCATATCTCAAATAACTAATTTCACTGAACTAAATTTTTTTTTCTCTCCCTCTCACCCCTTCTTCTATATGTCCCTGCTACAATCAGGGAAAAAGGCAAGAGTGGAGGGGGGAAGGGAAGAAAAAGAGATTCTTTTTCCTCTGTACACCATCTTCCTAGTATTGGGGGGAGGCTTGATTTTCCTACACAAAACAGTCCAATCCTATGGGCTGTTGGGGAAAACTTATTCTTAATGGGCGCTGTCCCTGTATCAGAACCTCTGCCATTTCTCTGAGAAGTCACATGATCCTGGATGAGCCCCCATAAACTGTGTGGGATGGGGTGCTAGACTCGCTCTTACCCAACTTGACTTCTCAGAGGCTTCTCCAGATACAAACAGAAAACCTTTTATCTGGTTCTTGCAAGAAGCGGGCCAGCATACTGTGAAGACCAAGTTAGCACCCTGAATACCTGAAAATCAGAGTCAGGATAAGCAAAAGTCCTTGGTCTTTATTCTTGGTCTTTGGGGTAGAAGTGAGTTGGATGGACGCAGGATCTGCACTCCCTCTCCTCTCCTGCCAAAGGTGACTCTGTTTTGTCTTACTCTACCCCCTAATCCTCCTCACAATTCTCTGTATGCACCAAAAGATTGAACCAGCACAGAATGGTGGGAAGGGCCATTTTCCAAGCATATGCTAACAGAGTATTGTCCAATTGGTAATTAGCCTTAAGTGCTCTGTTGTCTGACCTCAGTGCATCAACTCAGAGTTTCAGCCCTTTACAGCACTCTCCCTTAGAAGTCTAGTAGGACATGGCCAAGTACAGAGGCAAAATGTGGGCTGTGTAGCCGAAAAGCCGCAGGTTCCCCCTTACCTTGTGGATTTTTAAATTCATTGGTTGGACTGAATTCTTCAGGAACACAGGAGGGACTATTGATCAATGTATAATGATGTGGAGCAGATTCCATTAATGATCATTTGCCTTCTAGGAACCTGAAACTTAGGCTTAGGGCCTGATCTGCTCTACAGTCTCTGAGAAATCTTCACTTATTCCATTCGCCTTTGACAAACAGGGGCAGAGAAGAATGTTAAGGGCTGCTAGGGGATCCCATAAACTTGTTTTTTTTTAAGTTGCCACATTTTGCAGAAACACGGACAACACTAGAACCAGAGTATGCAGGATGCCCTGAATGCGTTAAGGACAAAGCTGTCCACTGTGCTCCCATTCCCCCCATCCTTTGCCCCCCATAGTTGTTTGTTTGTACCTCAAGCTGGATTTCCTGTGTGTCTTTGGGAGGCAATACAGGCTCCAGTCAGTCTGTGCCAGGTTAGGAAAATGTTTGTGGGTTTGGGATCCTTTGCAGACTAAGTGGATCATCCTATCTTCACAGTCTAATGTTTCCTAATGGAAAAGAATGTGGCTTTTGCTGTCACCTTGTTTCCTCCCCCTAGGGAGGGGTTGTCCTTTTTCTCATTTTTACTGTGCCTTTCCCCTTCCCTGCCATTTCACTTTTAGTTTGTGAGATTCCCTAGATTCTAACTAGGTAGGGTGGTAGGAAGTGGAGAAAGAAAGAAAATCTTTTTCCTTCTTTGCCTTAGAACAACAAAACTTTTAACCTTATCAATTGCTTTTACAACCAACCTTTGTCACTTACTTTTAAAATCTTTTTAAACTTTTTATAAGATTCATCCTTTAAAAAAAAAAATCTATAGATTTTTAGACTAATTGCCAGACTTTTTAATGATTAACCTCAAAACTTCCAGAATCTGCTAAAATGTTTTTAGTGATTCTGCAACTTTAATGATTTAATTTTGTTTCTGTAGATTCAACTTGGTCAGTGTTGAAAGAGTTAGGCCTTTCCTTCTCTCCCTTTAAGAAAATATCTTTGTTTAAGGGAGAAAGCAAGGCAAAACGTAAAATTCAGAACACAGGCAATAACTAAATAATTTCAGAACACAGTCAATAACTAAAATAATTTGGACGAGACGTCACAAAACTTCCTTGTGACGTATTCTGCTGGGCTGATAGAATTTTAAAACATAGTTCATACAATTCTACAAGTTGCATCGTATACAATTTAGAAAGCAACAATTCCTTAAATTACATCTGATTAGAAGAGATACAAATGTGACCTGTTCAGATTGAGTAAATTACCAGAGAACTTTGCTTAAGTACAAATTTAAATTTTCAGTAGCAATTCTTCAATATTAAAGATTAATGCATACATATTTCTAAAATTTTATGATCAGATAAACAATCAGCTTCACAATTTTAGCATACACCAGTTAGTCTCTTAAAATTTAGAATCAGATTGCAATTTAAATGCACAAAATTTAAAGCTGTACCTTTGGGAGAAACTTCTAAATGCCAGTTTTTCCCTCGAAATCTTGTAACATTGTAAAATTGTAACATTCAAATCTGTTTTCCTGGATTCCCAAAATTTTAAGGTAGTATTGAACTATTTGACCACATGAGGTGGCCCCTGGAAATTGAGACATGCAGGCTTGTGGTTTTTCCAGATCCTGGGAGCAAAATGGTAAGTGCTTTCCATCTTCTCAAGGGCTTATTTTTAAAAATTTAGGGTTCTCTTTTCTTTACCAGCCTGCTATAGTCAGGAAAGGAGAAGAAAAGGGGAAAGTTCTGAAAATAGGATCCTAACTGTATTCAGGGACCCAAGCAGCTCCTGTTAGATGAGCAATCCAGCTCTTCCCAAGCCATGTGGAAGCAGTCTTTCATCTAGAGGGAGGTAGAAACTGCTTAGATCTCCCATTTAGGGGGAACTGAACCCTTCTACATACATGGAGTCTATGAGGAGGATTTTAGTGCCTTGAAGATATAGGAGCCCCTACCTAGAGAGAAATTGTGGATCAGTGTGCAGGGATCCAGAATCATCGGCTTTAGGAAAATGGCAGTCTTTAGGATAGGAAATAGAATAATTCTAGGGCCTTAAGGAGGCCCACTAAGGAGGTGGGTTGGGGGCTTTTAAGGGAGCCCTATAATAAAGGTTAACTTACCTTACATGCCAGAGATGTTTGGGTCTGAGAGTATGAGTGGCATAAATTCTAGGCTTGGTCATGGAGGGAAAGAAGCCAATCCAAGAGGGCATGTCACCTTTTTTCATGCTAGTTAGCCTAGATTTTTTTTTTTTTTTAATTCTCTGGAAAACTTAACTTTCAAGAAAATGCAGGTTAACTTGAAGTACAAACAGCCAAATCCTCTTATCGGCAATTCTGATTGCAGCTCTTCTATAGGGAGAGAGGCACAGAGGGACACAAAGACTAGATAGACAAAAATAATGGAGAAACATTGAGAGAAAAAAAAGGCACATTTTAAATGTCTTTTTTTTTTTTTAAATCTAGTAAAGGTTGTACTTTTTTTCCCCTTTTTTAAAAACAATTTCCCTTTGTAAGTATTTGGAGGAATATCCACTGGAGTTTCATTATTTCCCCTTAGTTTCCCTAGAGCCTTTGAGTTCCTATTCCTCATCTTAACTTGTGTCAGACATTTTGTGCTACAAGTTCAATCTCAGCCACTTCCCTTCCACCCCCAAGATATCAACTACCAATGGTAATACTCAGTAGCTCTTTTTTCTTATCCTTCGTCTGTGTACAGAGTTGCCTAATCATCCACAGCAAATACTTTTCTTCCAGATTTCCTGGATTCACAGTAATCTTAATTACCAATGTAGTCCCAGAATCCCAAGTGATCCATAAACTGGGTTGCCCATTGCCAATCAATGAGATGTTAAAATCAATGGAGCATGTTTTCCTGTCTTTTGGCATTGCCCCCTCTCACTCAGGATGTCTGGATGAGCCCTCAGTTTGGAAGAAACAAAAGGCCTTAACAGGAGGAACTCTGCACATTTGCCAACGAAGCTGGGAAAAGATTTGTATTCATGATCTTATAAGAATGGGTATTTAAAAGATAGACATAAATTTAAATGCCAAAGCATAACTTTTGTACCCTATCCTGAAAATCAAGCCTCTCCTGATTCCCTATTGGCTTGATACTACAGAGGCTAAAGCCTGTCCAGAGAGCTTAATTCTCCCCACCCCTAATTGCATCTCTCATCAATGTTCACCTTATTTGGTTTTAGTTCCTTGCAAGAACCATATTAGTAAAAACCAGTCACTGTCAGAAAAGTATTTCCCTCTGCCCTTTCTCCCACCATTGATGCAGAAATAACATTTCCAACCACATTTTCTACACACATGATCCTGCATATAGGGTGTGTTGTGAATGTTCTTGTATCCTCTGATATGTATTACCATTGACTATTCTTTTCCCTTCAGAGAAAGTAGAGTTGACTGGCTACCTATTCTCCTTCACACACATCTTATGATTATCAGACGATGGAGCCTCATCTTATATGGCCTCATTCTGTAAAACATTGGTCTACTTTAGAGTAGCCAAGGAGCCTATAACTTCCTGGGTAGGTGGTGGTGGCTGGCTGAATGAACAGATGAATGAAATGGCATTTATTAAGCACTAGTGCACAGCCTATTACTGTGCTACCTTGTGGGAAGCTAATCCCTGCCCTCAGATTGAGCCGTAAAGGAGTAAATTGATATACCCTTTTCAGAAGCTAGAACCTGCTAGTTGATTTTTCATTAGCACTCGTTTATTAAGTTTTTAAGAAAGAAGAAAACAGATCTCTACCCTCAAAGAGCTCCCTTTCAAATGTGGGGAAACTACTTATTTTTAAACTGTGGAAATACAAAATAGAAACATGATAAATGGGAAATAATCTGAGAAGAAAGGCATTTCCATTCCTCAGAGAGAAAGGCCTCTTGCAGAATGTGGGATTTGAATTGATTCTTTATTTTTTTATTTTAATTTTTTATTAAAGCTTTTTATTTTCATAACATATGCATAGTTAATTTTCAACATTCACCCTTGCAAAACCTTGTGTTTTAATTTTTTTCCATCCTTCCCCCCCACCCCCTCCCCTAGATGGCAAATAATTCAATATATGTTAAACATGTGCAATTCTTGAACTGAGTTTTGAAGGAAGCTAGGTTACAGGAGAGAAGAGAAAGCATTTTTAGGTATGAAGGGAGGGGAAAGGAGAAATGTGCAGAAACACCCTGTCAAAAAAGTAATTGGGAGTTGGAGTATTACTTAAGGAAGTACTATTTGGCATGTTGGATAGAGTGCTGGGCCTGGAGCCTGGGAGACCTGAGTTCTAACTCAAACACTTACTAGCTGTGTGACCCTGAAAAAGTCTTTTTGATGAGGTCCTGGGTAGCTATGTAGGTGTTATTAGCAAAGAAAGCCTAAAGCACTGATAAAATTATAATACTTCTTGGCCAAGTAATTTAGGTACTGAGGGGATCATCTGTCTTAATCGAGCCTTTTGTTCTTAAATTGTTCTTTTGTTCCAGTGGACTTTGCATTACAGTCTAACTCCTGGTAGAGATCTCTAGATACCTCACTTCTCTAGTCAGAAAGCCAAGTTATGGTGTCAAACCCCCTTCTTTTAGGGTGTTAAAATCCCTTTTAGGGTTAAGCAGCTAGTCAGTGGTATAATTATACCTTTCTCTAACCCCTTTTGGGATTAGTTTGCTAAAATTCACTATGGATTTAATTTACCATTCAATGGTGTACTCCCACTTCTTAACATCTTCCTTTTAATGTCTTCTTCTTCCTGATTAATTGTGAGTTCCACCAGGGGACTTGTCTTTCCCTTCTTCTTCCTGATTAATTGTGAGTTCCACCAGGGGACTTGTCTTTCCCTTGTTAATTCCCTTTCCTTGCTAACTTCTATGTGCTATTTTCCACTCTCCTTATGGATTATACTCAGTTTTGCTGGTGTAATATAAACTCCTTGGCTTTCTAGAGTATTATATTCCAATTCCTCTGCTCCTTTAACAGGGAAACTGCTAAATATTGTTTAGCTGACTATGGCTCCTTGATATTTTATTTTTTTCTCTCTAGCTGCTCAAAGTATTTTTCCTTTGATCTAGGAACTCTGAAATTTGGCTGAAATATTCCTGGGAATTTTCATTTGGAATTTCTCAGGTGATAAGTGGATTCTCTCAATTTTTATCTTATCCCCATGGATTTAAGGTACCGGGGCAATTTTTCTTTATTATTTCTTGAAATATGATATCCTGGCTCTTTGATCATGTTTTTCGGTAATCTAGTTATTCTTAGGGTATCTTTCCTCCATCTTTTTTTCCAGGTCAGTTGTTTTTCTGATAAGCTACTTCACATTTTCTTCAATTTTTTTATTTAAAAAAAAATTTTGTTTTATTGTTTCTTGATGTCTTAGAATCATTATTAGCTTCCATTTGCCCAATTCAGTTTTTTAAGGAATTATTTTCTTTAGTGAATTTTTGTGCCTCTTTTACCATTAGGCCAGTTCTGTTTTTTAAGGTTTATTTTCTTTGTCTTTTACCTCGTTGTGCTTCATTTACCAAGCTGTTCATTTTCTTTCTCATAATTTTCTTGGATCACTCTCATTTCTGTTCCCAATTTTTTTTTTTCTGATTCCCATCTCTTCCTTTAATTCTTCTAGAAATTCTTGTCAGACTTGGATCTGATTAGCATTTTCCTTTAAGGCTTTGTAGCCATTTTCACATTGTTGTCTTTTCTGAATGTATAATTTGCTCTTCCCTGCCACCATAGTAGCTTTTTATGATCAGTTTATTGTAGTTGTTGATTTTTTTGTTCATTTTTGGGACCTATTTAATTGATTTTAAATTTTATGTTAAAGTTGGGCACTGTGATTTCAAAAAAGCCTAGAAGACTTAATATGAACTGATGCTGAGTGAAGTGGGCAGAATCAGGAGGACACACAATAACAACGAGATTATGTGATGATCACCTATGATAGACTTAGCTCTTCTCAACAATGCAGTGAAATAAGACAATTCTAAAGATTTGGGATGGAAAATGCCATCTGCATCCAGAGAAAATTATGGACACAGAATGCAGATTGAATCATACTCTTTTCACCTTTTGGGGTGGGGAATGGTGGTGGTTTGCTTTTTCTTTATTGTAGCTTTTCCTTTTTGTTTTCATGTTTCTTTTACAGTGTGAGTGACATGGAAATATGTTTAAAATGATTGTACATGTATAATGTATATCAGATTGCTTGCTGTCTTGGGGAGTAGAGGGAAAAAATTTGGAACTCACATATTCTGTACTTTTTAGAGGTTTATCAGCTCCACTTTCATATTTCTTTAAGAATAACTTTTTTTTTCCTCCCAAAGAGTTTTTTCATATTAGACATATCATTCTTTCAGTTTTGCTGTCTTCAATATTTCTTGAATTATTGAATGCTTACTCACCCTTGGTTTTTAAATTTGTTCACTTTTTTGCTAAGGTTTTCCAGCATCTGTTCTAAGTTATCAGTTTTTTCTTTCGGTGTCTTGAAATTAATTCCTTATTCCAATTTCATTCCTTTTTTCCTTCATTTATTAGGTGTCCTAACCACTAAAGAGTTCCTCTGGTCATTTTTCTCTTTACTGGGGTCCTTGTTGAAGGTATTACAAAATTAACTTCACCTGGAGTTCTATCTAGGTTTCTCTTAATCCTTATGATATTGAACTCAATTTTTATTTGCTCATTTCCCCTCATTTTCTTTGGTGGTTTTTCCCCCTCCTATGGTGACTTAGCTCATGAATTCTACCTGTTTAGGGGCAGAGATATTTAGTTGGATGAATATTTAGTAGAAACAGGGAAGAAATTATTTTTGGGTAGCTGGTGCAAGCCCTGACTGGGAAATCTGCCCTATCTGTTAACAATCCTTTTCTTATGTCCAGATTCACTGTGCCACGAAGCCTGTAGCATAGAGAATTGGCCTTTCCCCATGTCCTCCCTTTGGGACTTGTAGGAATTGCTCTTTTTTCTCCTCTTTTTGGTCTTATTTTTACTTTATTCAGTGATACTATTTCCTATGGAACTTGCTCCTTCTGTCAATCTTTTTCTCATTTTCTTTCTTTCTTTTTTTTTTTTTTTGTTTAATCTTAATAACTTTTTATTTTCAAAATACATCCAAAAATAATGTTCAGCATTCACCCTCCCAAAAGTCTGTATTCCAAATTTTTCTTTTGATCATTTCTTATAAAACAATAATATTCCATAACATACATATATCATAATTTATTCATTCTCCAGTTGATGGACATCCACTCAATTTTTAGTTTTTTGCCACTACAAAAAAGGGCTATTTACAAACATTTTTGCATATGTGGGTCCTTTCCTCCTTTGAATGATCTCTTGGGGATACAGACTCAGTAGAGACTCTGCTAGATGAAAGGGTATGCACAGTTTAATAGCCCTTGGGGCATAGTTCTAAATTGCTGTCCAGAATGGTTGGATCAGTTCACAATTCCACCAACAATGTATTAATATCCCAGTTTTCCCACATCCCCTCCAACATTTATCATTATCTTTTCCGGTCATTTTAGCCTATCTGAGAGGTGTATAGTGGTACCTCAGAGTTGTCTTAATGTGCACTTCTCTAATCAATGAGTTTTTTTTGAGGTCTCTCTCCATATATATATATATATATATATATATATATATATATATTCTTATATATTATTGTTATATAATAATATATAATTCTGGAGAATTATATTCCCTGTATATAATTTTTATATACATATATATATATATATACACACACATTTCCAAATCTCTCATTCTTTAAAAACAAAACTTCATGTAATTCAATTAGCCCCTTTAAACTATTCTTCTATATTTGTTTTCCCCTTCAACTAATAAAAAAAATAATAAAACTAATCAAACTAATAAAAAAAAAAAGTGCTTCATTTTATCACCTTTCACCTACTTTTCAGCTCTTTGTAATTTTTTGACTTATTCTTTCCAGAGATCTCTTAATTTCTAAATACAAGGTCCTTTTTCAGTCTTTGTCCTTTTTGAACTTTCTATAGCATCCAGCAGTATTGACCATCCCTTCATTAGATAAACTTCTTTCCCCCTCCTCCTGAGTTTTTTTTTAACAGTATTCTCTCCTGCTTCTCTGTTTCTTTGTTCTTTTTTTCTTTCCTAAGTCCTTTCTCATAATTTTTGTTTATTCATTTGTTTACTTATTTTTTTTACTTAATAGCACTTTATTTTTCCTAATTACATGAAAAGATAGTTTAACATTAATTTTTGTAAGATTTTGAGATTCAAATTTTTTCCCTCTCCCCAAGACAACATACAATTTGATATAGGTTATATATGTATAATTATGTTAAACATATTTTGATATTAGTCATGTTGTAAAAGAAAAACTCTGTTCTTTTAAATATTGTCCATATTTTCCCCATTTTTCATAAATGTATCTCAGATGATGAATTTTCTTTTCTCTCTACACATTCTCTGGGTGATTTCTTGTTTTTTTGTTTTATTTTTTTAAATTTTGCTTTTCTGTGCAGACAACTTTCAGAGCTACATATCTAGTCTTCATTTCTCTTCTTGAGCTCTTGTCTTATATTACCAATTGCTAGATTTCTTCATCTTTCCATTCTGTGAGCAGATCTTTAACTTATTTAAAACAGAATTTTTCCTCCTTACTTCCCCTCTTTCTAACTTACATATTTCTTTCAAAAATACCAATTTTTGGCCCAGCGAGATGATGCTATGGATAGAACAACAGTCCTGGAGTCATATGGATCTGAGTCCAAATCCAGCTTCAGACATTTAACACTTACTAGCTATGTAATCCTGGGCAAGTCATTTAACCCCAATTGCCTCTCAAAAACAAATAAATGAACAAAAGTTCCACCATTTTTCTGGACTTGGAGATAGAAGATTTTGGTTCAAATCTCATCTCAGACACTTACTAGTTTTGTGAGTCTGGCCAAGTCACTTAACTACTACCAATCTTACTTTGCTCATCTGTAAAATAGGGATAATAATAGCATCTCTCTTACAGAGTTGTCATGAAGATCAAATGAGATAATATATGTAAAGCATTGTGCAAACCTAAAGCAATATTACTATTGTTTTTATTACGCCAGCTTCACAACATTGATGTCATTCTTGTCTCGGTCCAGTTTTCACCCTCCCCAGTATAATTAGTTTCCAGTTTTCACCCTCCCCAGTATAATTAGTTCCCAGTTTTTTCTGTTTCTACCTCCACAACATTTCAGATCCATCCCCTCCTCTCTGCTCCTAAAATTACCACTTCAAGTGAGTTCTTAATCCCTGTCTATAAAATCCTTGAGGATAAGGATTGTGTCATTCTTTTTATCCCTAGTGCTTTGCTTGACAAATCTAGGTACCTAATAAATGTTTGTTAGTTGATTGATATCCTTCTGATTGATCTTTCTGCATGATAGTTTCTTCCTTTCCATTTCATCCTTCATACAATTGCAAAAACTGATATTCTTAGAGTGAAAGTCTTACTTTATTATTCTCTTGCTTAAGAAGCTTCAGTGGCTTTGTATTTCCTCAGGCATAAAATTTGAGTTCTTCTCTTTAACATTTGTAGTGCCAGCTTATATTTCTAAACTTATTTTACATTAATCATTAATCAGTTCAATTCAGTTATTTAAAATCTTACTTTCTATTATATTGAGGCATTATGCTTGGACTGGGAATGGAAAGACAACAATAAAGCAATCCCTATCCTCAGTGAGCTCGTATTCTCTAAGGAATTGGGGATTTGGGAAGAACGTATACATAAATATAAACTTAATTTTTAGTGTAGAGAATGCAATGCTAATCCATAAAGGTCACTTGTAGAGAAGGTACTTGATTTAAACCTTAAAGAGAACTGAGAGGAAAACATTCCAGACATAGTCCGGAAATGTGGGGGAATAGGGGGAGGGAAAGCAGGTTAGGCCACTTTAGATCTTAGCATATCTGAGTGTGTTGAACCAGGAAAAAGACTGAAGTTGGATGATGAAGTGTGTTTTAGAAATATGTTTGGTAACTGTGTAGGGTGGATTGAGTGGCATTTGTAGCCCAGAATTCGGGACCTAAATCAGTTGAAATATTTTATTACTTCAGGTGAGAGGTAATGAAGGATTGACTCCTGTGATGATGATTATAGAAGAAGGAGTTGGATATGAGAGATGTTGTAAAGGTATAATCTATAAGATCATTTTATGGAAGAGAAAACTGTGACCAGCAAAGGTTAAGTATTATGACAAATGACAAATTCTTGAATATGGATCATTTGTAAAGATAAATCAGCTTGTTCCCTCTTATGCATGTTAAATTCCTACCAGAATGTCTTATCATCTCCCTATAAGTTATACAAGCATTTCATCTGCTTTCTTGCTTTTGTGTTTTGTTCCTTATGTCTGTAATGTTTATCCTTTCTTCTTGGAATTTCTAGTCCTATTTAAGGATGAGAGCTTATGTACCAAATCGCCATTTTGCAGTGCTTCCCTGATTTTTTTTCTTTTTTGATTTATTATGTATTTACTATTCTGTGCATGTGTTATTTTCCCCTAGACGAATGCAAGCTCCATGTGAGCTGAAACTTTTTGTCTTTTTATCCAGAATGCTTGGCACATAGGAAGCACTTAATGCTTGCTAAATTGAATTGAACAGCTTTGGTTAGAGGTCATGATCTGGATGAGGATCAGCAAAAGAGACTGAGGAGAGGTCAGATAAGTAAGAGGAAAATCAGGAGAGAGTGGTGTTTTGCTCACATAGAGAGAAAATAGTAGCAAGGGGGAACCATTGATCAGTAGTATCAGATTCTGAGAATGATCATGACTGAGGAAAAGCCATTGAAGCAACTTTGGAAAGAACCATTTTGGTGGAATGATATGGTTGGAAGCTAGATTATAGGGGTTAAGAAGAGAGTTGAGAGGAGAGAAAGTGGAGGCACCTATTGTAACAGCAGGGATGGGATGGTCAGTTGAGGATTTTTTTCAGGAAAGGGAAGACATGGGAATGTTTGTGAGCAGAATGAAAGATTGAAAATAAGTGAAAGAGTAGGGATGACAGAGGCAAGGAGTCTATTCGAAGAGTCTATATAGAATGAAATCATTTGAGCCTTGGTAAGGTCACTTCATGTGAAGGAGAGGTGAAGGAAGAGAGTGACAGAAGGCACCTGAGTGGTAGAAGAAGAGGAAGTTTACAGAGAACAGCCTTTTTTTTTTTTCCATGTAAAATATGAGACAAGAATGTCAGCTGGAAGGATAGAGGTAGGGGTAATGAAATGGTGGGATGAAAAAAGGTTTGGAAGAGGAAGAGGTTTGTGGAGAAAGGGATAGTGAGTTAGTATTTTTTAATATGTAGAAAATTGTGTACCAAAGCAAGAAGGTGAGAACAAGAAGACCATTTTGGCAGGAAGGTAGATTATGTGAACAGAAGTAATGTTTAGTAAGCCTGGAAAAGTGATCTTCAATTAGATTGTGAAGGGGTTATTTTTCATTGTTTTTTTTTTAAACAAGAACAATTTAATTATTAGATTTTGATATCCAACATCTATAAGAAACTTATATAAATTTGTAAGAACAACCATTATCCAGAATTGTAAAAGTGAAAACACATTTAATTAAAAATGGAATAAGTTTTTAAATATGAAATGTCCTTATTGAGTGGAATATCACCAAATATCCATTTGGGATCTCTTCCCACAATCCCTCCTTGTTGCTTGGTTTTTTCCTACCTTTGCCAAATCTTTAAGATTTTTCTTAAATAGAAAAAGAGGTGTCTGTTTCATAAAATAAAGATGGCACTTATCAGAAGCGTCAGGGGAGTCATAAACCAGACATTACTAATTAATGAAAAAGCATTTACTGAACTCCTATTACTACTAAGTTCCAAGTGCTGTGCATAGTACTGGGATAACAACTAGAGAAGGACAATTTATGGTCAAGTTCACACTTGATGGAAAACCAGCATGTTAGAAAGTTCAACTCCTGGGCAAATGAAAAGACTTTTAAAAGTCCTAAGCCTAAAAGTTTTAAGAATGCACCAGAGGGGCCAATTGCACCCAGGCAGGAATCTTTAAATTGTCAGTTAAGTCAGATGATAGTAAAATACTAGGGCATACAAGCAAGACAGGTGGTAAAACCAGGAAGTCATTAGAAAGCAATGTCAAGGACATATGACAAGGTTTATTCCACAGTCCCTAGTACCTGAAGGAAAAGTTGGTGATTACTATTAACCAAAGGGATGTGGGCAATCAAGAAGTCTGGAATGGTTTTTAGGTAATCCTGGGCAAGAGTTGAATAAGTCAGCGTTTAGTTGGATCTAAGAGGAGGATATCTGCCTTTTCTTTATTAGTAGTATATGTGAATGATTTCTGCGGCTGCTTTTAATATATATTTCTTTTTTATTTGTATTATTAAAAAAATGAAAATTGCACGTTAAAACTGGGAAGGAGGGAGGGAAGTATATGAAGAAAATAGCCAAAGATAGCCATGGAATAATAGCTAGCTCCAAGACAAAGAGGAAAAAAAGATAAAGATAAAATGATGGAGATTATATTGCAGAGTCAAACAGAATGACCCCTTAAATTCCAACATTTGCAAGTATTGATTGAGTCTTCTCACTTTTTTCTAGTTGCTTCTCTTTCATATCTTTGAGTTTCAGCATTGCCTTCAACTTTTGAACAAGCAGGAACATACTTCCTTCCACTCAACATTCATGTTTTGAGTCATATTATCCAGCTTTAGTGAGTTGATCTCTGAGAACATCATCTTTATTTTGACTTGTTTTCTAGCCATTTTCTTTCTAGTTGTTAATCCAGCCATTCATACTTTTGGTGACAGGTTGGCTATTTATGCACACAGTGAATTTTTTAAATATTGGGGCCTTTACTTGCTCAGTCTCTTTGGCAGCTGCTTTCAATAATGCTCTTTGGTTTGTCTATCTTTTAGATTTATGTACCAGTTATGTTTAGAACTTGATGTGGTCCCTAGCAGTCACCAATACTTCCTTTTGTCCCCTTTCCTATTATGTTTGCAGGCACCCTTAATATATAATGTTAGATTCTGATCTCTGGGGTTGCTTGACTTCCAGAACCTCTAGTTTGCCAACCATAGTCATAGCTTCTGAGCCCTGAGGACTGTGTTTCCAACTCATTTCCAGTTATAGATCATCAGGGCCAGGTTGGGGGCATAGCTAGTAGGGGCCACTGTATATCT
This sequence comes from Sminthopsis crassicaudata, assembly GCF_048593235.1. Taxonomy (NCBI): domain Eukaryota; kingdom Metazoa; phylum Chordata; class Mammalia; order Dasyuromorphia; family Dasyuridae; genus Sminthopsis; species Sminthopsis crassicaudata. Next base: position 191,325,464 of record NC_133621.1, read on the forward strand.
CTAGATGGGGTAATCTCTGAGGGTGCAATGGAGTTGCTTTTGTGAGAAAGATATGTTAAAAGGAAAATTCTTCATTGGGGCTTTCATCCTGACATAACTCAGAACAAAGAGAATCAAAAGGATTTTATTATAAGCATATCAAGGTAGCAACACATTGATGGGTTTTAAATACCAGAGGAGTTTATATTTTATTCTAGAGAAAATAGGAAGCCACAAAAGGTTTTTGAATGTCATGACATGTCTTCTATGTGCTTCTTTTCTTTCATTTGATTGAGTCATCATTGATCCACCAAAGTGATTTTCTTAAAACATAGGAATATCATATTGGCAGCTGTGTGGAGGATAAAATGGGGAGGGAAAACACTTTTGAGGTCGTAAGTATAATTAGGAAATTATTGCAGTTATCTGGCCAAGAGTTAATAAAGGCCTTCATAAGACTATGAGTGTAGAGAAGGGAGGGAATGGATGTGTGAGGGATGCTATGGAAGTGACATAGAGATGTATGTTTAATGGTTTTTTTTTTAGTTCCAAGCCTGGAATTCGGAGTACCTGAATTAAAATTTGGCCTCAGATATTTATTTACCTTGGTTTCCTCATCTGTGAAATGAGCTGGAGAAGAAAATGTAAAATCACTGCAGTATCTTTGCCAAGAAACCTCAAATGGGATTATGAAGACATCTAAGTGACTAAAATGAATGAACTGCAACAAATAAAAAACCCATGCTTTCTTTCCTCTCTAACTAAGCAATGTAGATGACACAAGTAGAAGAAAAGGATAATAGGGTGAATGACAAAGTCACCAATCCAAAAGAATAAAAACCTACTAGGATATGGGACCAAATGTGGGGCCAAATGGAATTTAATAAGAATAAATGTAAATGAAATTATTTATAATATAACTTGAAAGTATTTATAAAAGCTAACAGAAAAATCTATCCCTCTGGGATTTTCATATCTGCATTATTTTTTAAAACACCAAGTTTTGGTGTATTGATATTATACTTTAATAAATTAGATAAACAAATAAGAATATGGAAAGTGCTCTTTTTCTTTGAAATATTGTAGGGTGAAAGAAGAATCTCCAAAACAGAATGCTAATTAACTATATAAAATGAAAAATGAATGAAATTAGATAATGAGGCTTAGTGAAAGTGACAGGAAAGTTACCACATTTTTTGTGTAAATTTCATTTATTCAGTTGTAAGTGGTAACAAAAATTTTTAATTGATTATATTGATGGTTAGTAAATCATTTGTAAATATAAGACTCATGCTTTTTTTAAAATTAAAGCTTTTTATTTTCAAAACATGAATGGATAATTTTTCAGCATTGATTTTTGCATAGCCTTAAGTTCCAAATTTTCCTCTCCTTCCCCCCACTCACTTCCTTAGATGGCAAATAATCCAATATATGTTATATATGTTAAAATATATGTTAAATCCAATATATGTAAACATTTGTACACTTATCTTCAAGCTTATTTTTCAAGAGAAAAAAATATGTATTAGAGACCTTGTTTTGTTTATTCATCTAAACTCTTGAATTATGTTCATTGAGATTGTTCTCTTGATCAGAGAGGCCTAGAATATTTGATGAGGGCTAGAATATATTGTTCTTAGACTGATTACTTGATAGTTTTCAATAGGGAACACTTTAATAGGGAACAATATTGGAGAAATGATTATGTGCATATAGTGCCTGAATATTTACAGTACTTCATTTCTTCCAGTTTTTGATTGTGGAGAAACATTATATTGTGCTGAATGAAGATTAACTCAACCCTTTAAGATAACATTTTAACATTTAAATTTGCCCCAGGCATCATATTTCTTTCTAATTCTAAATACATTTATGTGTTTTCTGGAGGGAAGTTTTGATGATGAAAGTTCTAGAAGCTCAGATTTTAATTTTTTTTTATGTGTGTGAAATATGTACTTAGAGAATATAATTCTAGGTACAGTAAAATTTGTGGAAATTTACTTGTAGGACATTGAAGTTGATATTTGTCATCTCTGTTTTATTCTCTTTATAATTTTAGGTTCATGTATTGGACTGACTGGGGAGAAGTTCCAAAGATAGAACGTGCTGGAATGGATGGATCAAATCGTTTCATCATAATAAACACAGATATTTACTGGCCAAATGGATTAACTTTGGATTATGAGGAAGAAAAACTTTATTGGGCAGATGCAAAACTTAATTTTATCCACAAATCAAATCTGGATGGAACTAATCGGTAAGAATTTTTAATACTTTTTTTTATTATACATGTTTTTAACATTAAAATCAGTCACAGAAGCAAGGATAGGAAAATTTGAGATAGGAGATAGACTTTTTGAAACTTTAAAGAAAGGAAGAACTTTTGATTTTTAATTTTATTCTTTGTTAAGAGATCAACAGCCAAGGGTTGGGGGTATCCCTAAAACTACAGAGACTAACAAGACTTGGAACCACCGATCTTTAGCTTTTGCCATAGATGAACTACTTTTGTATCCTATCCTTTGTCCATCTTTTTTTGTTGCCTCATTTTCCTTTTGTCTTACATGTACATTGGTGTTAATAATAATTACATTTAAATAGTGCCTGAAGTTTGTATTGATTTACACTCAATTTTTTTTAATCACAAAAGCCTTATGAGATAGGTACTACAGCAATTATTATCTCCATGGACTTCCTGGATCCTTGAAATTGGTGAACCCTGGTGCCTTTTGCTTCATTCTCTGTTTCTAGAATTTTATGGTTTCTAGAACCCTTGTGGAGTAGGACCAGACCTATTTTCTAGCTCTTTGATGAAATTCTATTTAAACCTCTTCATTTTCTGTTATAATATGAAATACTGTTTTGAATATTTTTTCATGAAAATAATCTTTTTTTAAAATCATATTTAGTGGGTGGATTAAAGATACTTTTTTGGGGGGTTTATGTCAGATTTCTGTTACTGTTCCCAGAGAAGCTTAGGTTGTAATTTTGATGAACGATTATATTGTAGTAATCAAATTATGGTAAAGTAAGATTAAATTATTGTTATTTTTAAAATTATATCTAATAGACAGGCAGTGGTTAGAGGATCTCTTCCACATCCCTTTGCCTTGACGTTGTTTGAAGATACACTGTACTGGACTGACTGGAACACACATTCCATCTTGGCCTGTAATAAGTACACTGGGGAGGGCTTGCGTGAAGTCCATTCTAATATCTTCTCTCCCATGGATATACATGCTTTTAATCAGCAGAGGCAGCCAAATGGTAAGTGAGCCATATTTTAAAACTGTAAATTGGAACTGATACAATGTCTGTCTTTTGTGAGAAATAGTAAAAAGGGTAGTTAAATATGTCTTAAGATTAGCGGTGTCAAACAAATAGAAATGGGCCACTATGTTGAGCTGCATATTGACTTATAAAATCAAATCTTAACAATATCTATATTCTATTGGATTTTTTTATTTTATGAAATTATATTTTAATGATTTCTACAGCACTCAGGGGATTTGTATCCTAATGTTTGATATGTCTTCCTTATATTGTTCAGCATAATATATTTACTTCTTGGTATCTCCTGTTAGTTACTGCCATCTAGACGCTATGTCCCATTTTTCCCCCTCTCCCCTTCTTTTTTTTTGAAAAAAAAAAAAAAAAAAAAAGGAGGAATGGGAATTGAGATGGCCATATGTCAAGTTTTTAGGTAGTGATTTTCTTACACTATTTCTGTTTCTCCAAAGTATTCTCCCCTCTTTTCTAAGAGAAATAGCCAACAGGAATAACAAACTAATAACAAACTTACTCTTTTTTTATTCCTGGCCTTCTTGTCTCTTAATGACATCAACATTGTTTTTTTCCTGCTTTGAAAATTTTGGAGTCTCTTTTTAATCATCTTCTAACTCCTATGTCATTCGGCAACCACATGCTTTTGGTTTTTAGAATTTAATTTTTCCATATTTTCACCATCACTACATTAATCTAGCTTCTCATCACTTCATATATGGATTTTGTCAATATCATAGTTGGTTTCCCTAACTCCAATCTTGCTCCCATTTTCATTTCATATAGCCCAATTGATCTTTCTAGAACATGGTATTATTATGTTATTCTGTTGAAAAAACACTAGTGATTCCCTCTTACCTTTCTTATCAGTTGAAATTCCAGTCCTTCATCATCCTTTGATTTGTCTCTCCTTTACCAATGCAACCTCATTTTCATTATTCGTCAGTATCCTTCAGTCAGGTCAATTTTCTTGCTATACCACCCAAACTTCTATCTTCATACTTTTTAAATGCTCTCTTTATTACTTCAAATGTTTCTCTCCTTCCCATCACTTCCCCATTCAACTGTTAATATTCTACTAATCTTTCAACTAAGTTCATTGCTTCAGTGATGTTCTCCTGATTATTTCCTGCATGTTATTGCAATTCTAATTTACTTAGTATTTGATATTTGTTTTTTGTGTGTTCCTTAATTAGATTGTTAATTTTTTGAAATCAAGTACCATGTCTTCTGTTTTTCTTGTATCACAGTGTCAAGCACAAACTGTGCTGAAGAAACACTTGATTAATTAATTCTTTTCCTCATAGATGCCTCAATAAGTGGTCACTTAAGTGACATTTGACAATTATTTTTATTTATTTGGTATTTTTCGAAATTCTTCACATAATGGTGTTACTTTTGTTTATCCGCTGATGAAGGATTATTCTTGATCATTGGTGTTAATCCCTGTGGTTTATATCTGACAGCTACAAACCCATGTGGAATTGATAATGGTGGTTGCTCCCACTTGTGTCTGATGTCTCCAATCAAGCCTTTTTATCAGTGTGCCTGCCCAACTGGAGTGAAACTCCTTGAGAATGGGAAAACCTGCAAAGATGGTAAGGAATGGCTTTCTAGAAGGAGAACTTTTGAGTTAGCAATTGAGATTACCCATGCCATTTTTCTCCTCTCCTAAATTCAGTACTATACCTTGCAGTGTCTTTTATGGTATTGAGTCACTTGACTCTTCATATAATGATTTTGTCTTTTTGTAGTGGGCCTATTTTTATTATTTTGTGACTGCATCTAAAAATACTTAGGAAATTTGTGAGATGAATTATCTGTTATTGTTGTTTTCCAACTCTAATTAGCAATAGAAATTACTTTTGCTTTCCAGGAAAAGTACTTAAAATAGACATTCATGAATTCTTTAAGGTCTGTTTTCATGAAAAAAAGTTTCTTTTTTAAGTAAAGAATGTTATAGGACTGATATAATTTTCAGCAAATTCTTCTTGAAGGGTTGTTTTTTTTTTTAAACTAAATTTCCATGTCAGTTGGCTTTGTTTGCATGAATGCTTTTACAATATATAAGAACTTGAAGACAAAACTTTAAATTTGACCATGATGCTGCTTTTAGTTAATTGTAGCTTGTAATTTTCCTAGAACTTTTATTGATGTCTTTGGTTTTTATATCACCCTCATCCCAATATAGCTTTCCTATCTCCTCTCATTCAGAACTATTCTTATAACAAAGAATAAGAAAGGAAATATGCTTAAAATCTTTATTCTTAATATTGCAGTTTGATTTTAGGCTATTTTCAAGAACTTTAAAAAATAGGTTATTTTCCTACATTCTTCACAATGATAGCTTAAATTTACACAGGGCTAGCAGTTGACATTCCTTGATAGAATGAATTAATTTCCCCTGTGACATCATTGTAGTAAAAGAAAAATAGAAGACCAGGAGAGAGTTCTTAGGCAGGTCCACAGTTTTTCAGCAGGAAAAGTAGAAGGGCAAAGAAGGTAGTTTTAGACAGGTAAAAATTGAGAATATGAAAAGAAAAAAGATTTTAAGTTTAATGTACTAAAGCAGCCATAATTGTCGCTTATTTAATTTGCTCTTCTACTTCCATACTTTGACAGTTCCAAAGAAAGAATAATTTCTTATGCAAAGAAAAGTTTATGGGTATTTTATATGAAAATTCTGGATATCTGACTGAAATGAGATTAAACCAGTACTACTATCTTGCTTATTATCTTCCTTTTCCTCGATCCTTCTCAGTATTTATTGTTCTTAATCCCTCACACTCACGAAAATCTGTTTTGGCACTTCTTGATCAGGTTTGGGATATACAGGGGACCCCTTGGTAGGTTATTTGAGGTTTTTTCCCTTTCTAACTTTAAAAAGCTCAGACCTTTATTGAGGAGTACATTAGTGGGAATTTGCTGGCAAGGGGGTCCTGGGATGGGAGGGATGGGATTATTATTTATTTACAACATTGTTGTAATGATTTGGCATTGATGAGTGATTCTTTTAGCCAAAGGTGAAATTGGCTGAGCCTGGTCAAATAGTTTCCATGGTGTACAATATTTTTCATTTCAATTTATAACAAAATGTTTTTGTAATGCTGCTGTGTGTGTGTGTGTGTGTGTGTGTTTTAAAACATAGTACATCTTTTAAAAGAGTTTATCTTAACATTTGTAGTTTGTAGATTTACATACTATAATTTCTTATTGTATTTCATTTATGGACTTGGCATGCCTTACCATTATTTAAGTGTTCAGTTTTTAATCACCTTTTTAAAATCAACAATGCTCCCTTCTCTCTTTCCTCCTTCTTTGCCTACAAAAGTTTGAACTTGGTTTATTTTGAAGCTGAGCAGAGCCTTGAGCTAAAAATGGGGCAGTGAAGAATATGAGGTCTTTTCTTCTCTACTGCAGTCTTCTGGTGCTTGATAGTTTTTGTAATTACTTGGGTTTAATTTTATTTTGTCCAATTAAAACTAATGACACTAAAACAGAACAGATATGGCTTATCTTAGTAAACTTTATTTCTTTTCTCAGTAAAGGTGACTCAGATCCTAATGTAGGCATGTTTATTATAAGACCAGGTCCTTAAAATACATTCTCAGAGTAAAGCTCTTATCTGTAAGAAAGCGTTTCTATTTTTCATCTGTTTCCACAACCAGAGGCCAAATTTGTTTTTATTTACTTTTTTCATTAAAACAAAATAAAGCCATACCATGTACTTGTTCTGCTTCTGCTTACATATTTATAGAACAGTGATAGAGAAAATAATTTGCTTTGAGCTCTCTCTTCTCCCCTGCTCTATATCTCAGAGCCCCTTGTTATCATCCCCCATTTTCTACTCCCTTATTTCAGTATATGATTAAGAGATGGCCCTTCTTGCCAGTACCAACCTTCTCATTCCCTTAAGTCTGTACCTCCTCCCAACTTGCAACTTTTCTCTTTTATTTTCATTCTCTCCCTATCTACTTACTTATTCCTTTTCTGTTACCTGCAAATATGCCCAAGTCTTTCCTATCTTTTAAGAAAATGAAGCAAAATTACTTGATTGATTCTGTGATCCATTTAATTTACCCTCTGTTTCCTAGCAAAGTCCTAGAAAAAGCTTTCTGGACTTGTTGCCTGCAGTTCATCTTTTTTACTTCCCAGATTGTAATCTGACTTTCTACCTCAGTAGTCAGCTAAAACTGCTCTTTCCAAAATTGCCAGTATTCATAATTTCAAAATTCAATTACCAGTTCTCAGTTTATTACCTTTTGAGCTTCTACTTTTGGATGTTATTTACTACTCTATTTCTGAATAATTTGTCCTCTCTGATTTTCATCAAACTGTTTTCTCAGTTCTACTATCTATCTGACTATTGTTAAGTGTCCTTTGCTACATTATATTCTGTATATTATCCATTGATTGTAACTGCATCCTTAGGCTCTGTCTGGGACCCTGTCTTTCGTTATAACCTTTTTTTTGGAGGGGAGTTATATTAGCATTAATGGATTCAGCTATCATTTTTGTGCATGTTAGTCCCAGTGAGCTTTCACCTTTATACATTTTACCTTTAGACATTGCTTACTAGATATCGCCAAAATACTAATCATCACCACCTTTTTCTTGTCACTTTTCTGACCATATTGTAACAGCCTTCTTCCTTATTGCTCTCCTACTTATCCTCTCATTTTTCTCCATTCCACTTTCCAAATAGTTACAAAACTAAGGCATAGGTCTGACCATCTTGTTTTTCTGCTCTAAAACCTCTATTGTCTATTTATTATCTAATGAAGCAGAAAAGTTTCTTTGACATTTAAAGTCTTTTACAAGTTGGAATTACTATGACAGTTTAACGTCTTTTACAGTTTCCAAGTTTATTACATTTTACTCACCTTCCAATCAAATTGGTCTACTTATTGTTATTCAGACACAAGGTTCCAGCTCAATACCTTTATATACGTTATCTGGCATATTTGAAATATACTCCTTTAGCTCTACTTCTTAGAATCCCTATTTTTCTTTCAGAGTCCAGCTCTGGTGCTACTTACCATATGAGGCCTTTACTGATTCCCTTAACTTTTAATTTTACCCCCACTCCATTTGAAATTACTTTGTCTTTACTTATCTATTCACCTATTGCTGATTCTGGTAAAATGCAAATACTTTTTTTCTTTCTTATTTAAATAATAGGTTTTTTAAAAATTTTTTACAATATATGCAAAGATAATTTTCAATATTCAGCCTTGCAAAATCTTTGTTTCAATTTTTCTGCCTCTTTTCCCCTCACTCTCTCCCAAGTAATCCAATATATGTTAAACATGTGCAATTCTTCTACATATATTTTCACAATTATCATGCTGCATAAGAAAAATTAGATCAAAAAGGAAAAAAATGAGAAAACAAAAAGCAAGCAAAACATCAACAACAACAACAACAAAAGGTGAAAATATTATTTGTGATCCACATTTGGTCCCCACAGCCTTCTTTCTGGATGCAGTTGGCTCTCTCCATCACAAGTTGTTGGAATTGACCTAAATCACCTCATTGTTGAAGAGCCAAGTTCATCATAGTTGATCATCCCATAATCTTCTTGTTGTTGTGTACAGTGTTTTCTTGAGTCTTCACTTCACTTAGCATCAATTCATGCAAGTCTTTCCAGGCTGATCATTTTTTATAGAACAATAATATTCTATGATACTCATATACCATAATGTATTCAGCCATTCTCCAATTAATGAACATCCACTCAGTTTCTATTTTCTTACCACTACAAAAAGGGCTGCTACAAACATTTTTGCATATGTGGTTCTTTTTTATGATCTCTTTGGGATACAGGTCCAGTGGAAACACTACTGGATTAAAGGATATGCATAACTTGATAGCCCTTTGGGCACAGTTCCAAATAAATGCAAATACTTTTGAGGGAAAGATCTGATCTATTTTTATTTACTCAGTCTAGCATTGTCTATGTCTATGACTTAAGTACTTAATACATTTTGATTATTTGACTTGAACTTTCCTTTTTCTTTCAATTTTTAATAAATCCTAATCTAGATCAAGAATGTTTCATGGATTAGTTTTATTTAAAATATTATAACCATTTGAATATTAAACTATCCAGCTTTCCTGCTCTTCATTTTCCTTTTTAGGATCTCCAACTTTTCTTTCTCCATAGAGACTTATATCTCTAAATATCTCTAGACTATTCTCATAGAAGAAACCATTTCTTGATTTAACTCTTTCCAGTATTATTCCATTTTATTTTTATTGCTATATTTTTTGAGTGGTCTTTGCTTTACCACTGATTCTTTTCTTAATATTCTTCAAACTGGCTTCTATCTTTACTAATATATTTGCCTTCTAAAGAATAAGAGTTGCTAAAAGTTCCTTGGATATGATTTCTCTGTGACGTTTATTGTTACTAATCTCTTTTTGAAAACCTGTTATAGTGCAGAGTTAAAATGGTGGAGTAAAAAGTCACAACAACCAAACCTTTCCTCAAACCATCAAGCAGAATTTTCAGTGAGAAACTGTGGAAAAAGTCAAAATGAATCATTTTGCCAATTTAGGGCAGGAAGGACTCTGGATACTAACTAGGTAAAGGCTGGCTGGAAGCAACCAGCTGTAGGTTGTTAGATAATAGCAATGTTCAGAGATGGTAAGGGACTGACCTGGTCATAAAGAGATTCAGTGCTAGCAGTAAGAACAAGATTAGGTACCATTTGGCATCTTTTTCTACTTAGAGAAAAGGTATGAATGAATTTGTTATGTTGAGATGATGTTTTTAAAAAAAAAAAAAAGAAAGTTGAGAATGGTGCATTGGGAGGAGTGGGAAGTGAGAGGAGGGACACACACACACACACACACACACACACACACACACACACACACACAAAATTGGGTATAGAAGTTACTTTTACCCAGCAGCAATGTAGAAGAGGGAAAGAAAAAGTGGGAGAGATAAGAGGGATAAGAGATTAAGAGAGGCAGTGGTGAGAAACAAAACCAACTTTTGAGGATGGAACATGGTGAAAAAGAAGAAAAAATAGAAAAATCAGTATGAAGGTCAATACAACAGCCAATTATAGCTAAGAATATGGATGGCATATACTTACATATGAAATGAAAGCAAATTGAAGATTGGGTTAGAAATCAGAATCCAATATGTTGTTTACATGAAACAGAAAGATACACACAGATAAAATAAGGGACTAGAGCAGAATCTATTAATGGTTTTTTTTTTTTTTTAGTTCATGTAATAAAGTCTGAAGCAGGACAAAGCAAAACAGAGCTAATTTAAAATATTTAGGAAATGTATTTTGCTAAAAGATACCTAGACGATGAATTAACATATCAATAATGCACTAAGGGGCATAAAATTCTTAAAGGAAAAATTAAATGAATTGTAGAAAAAAATAGTAAAACTATTCCTGGGGGACCTCAATTTACTACTCTCAGAATTAAATAAGTCTAATCATAAGATAAACAAGAAATTAAGAATTTCAGAAAATATTACATATTATAGACTTCTAGAAAATATTGAATGGGGAATAGAAAGGAATATGCTTTTTTTTCTCAGCTCTACTACAGTGTACCTTCTCAAAAATTGATTAGTATTAGTGCATAAACCATCACAAACAAATGCATAAAAGCAGAAATTTTAAATACAGCCTTTTCAGACTATAAGGCAAAAATTTCATTAAAGATAATGACAACATATCAAAATTTGTGGGATGCAGCCAAAGCAATCTTAGGAAAAAACTTATATTTCTGAATACATATCAGTAAAAGAGAGAAAAAGCAGATCAACTTAATGGGTATGAAACAACAACAACAAAAAATTCTAATAAAAAATCAAATTAAGTAGCAAAACAAATCCTGGAAAATCAAAGAAGACGTTATTAAAATTAAAAAAATAAAAACTTGTTGAACTAATAAATAAAATTAGGATCTGATTTTTATGAAAAAAAAAAAAACCCAATAAAATAGATTAGCCATTATCTAATTTGATTTTTAAACAGAAAGAAGAAAACCTAAATACCAAATTAATCATATCAAAAAGGAAAAGTATGAGTATACAACCAATGCAGATGATGAAATGAAAACAATTAGGAGTTATTTTGCCTAGTTTTATGCCAATAAAACTGATAGTCTGGAAGAAATGGTTGAATATTTGCAAAAATACAAATTGCCTAAATAAATAGAAGAGAGAATAGAAAACACAAGCCTGTCTTAGACAAAGAAATTGAACAAGCCATAATGAGCTCTCTAAAAAGAAAAAAAACAACCCAGGACCAGATGGATTTACAGGCTAATTCTACCAAACATTTAAAGAATAATTAATTCTACTACTTTGTAAACTATTTGGAAAAATTGTAATGAAGGAATCCTATCAAATTCCTCCCATGACACAAATATGATTTTGATACTAGGAAGAGCAGAAACAGACTGAAAACTGTAGACTAATTTCCCTAATGAATACTGATGCAAAATTTTAAAATAAAATATGAGTAAGGAGATTACAGCATTGTATTACAAAGATTATGTGCTTGTTATCAAGATGAATTTATACCAGAAATGTAGAACGTTCAGTATTAGGAAAACCATAATCATAATTGGCCACAACAATAAAAAAACAACAGAAATCATAAACTTATGTAATAGAATAGATGCAAAAAAAAAGCTTTTGATAAAATGTAACACTGATTTATATAAATACTGCATTTATGTAAAGATTTTTTTTTTTAACTTGAAGGCCTTTTTGCAGTCTAGGAAATGTTATATAATGGGATCATTAGTTTTTCCTGAAATGAAACAAATGAGCAGAGATTTAAAATGGATGTTTAAAAATTAATGGTACTGTTTTTATAATGTATGAGAAATGTAACCTTTTCTTTATGTTATTTGCAGATTAAGATATTAGTCTTTTCTAAGGTCTTAAATGTCTTTCTGTTGAGTAACATTAAGAGATTTAGCTAGAAATTGTGGTCACTAGTAACATTTTTCTTACACATTAATAAATCTTACTCAATAATATTCCAGGTCTTTCAATATGAATTGACTAATTTGACACAGGTTTATTTTCTTTAAGGAAGTATATAAAATACCAACTATAGTACTATATGAGTATACTACTATGCCCTAAGGGTACATTCAGTGGATTAGTTACTTCTCATTTTCCAAATTTAATGACATCTGTTGATTTGTTGTTTTCATTGTATACATTCTCTGTTTTTCTAATTAGCAACTTTCATTAGAACATGCTGTTCTCCTTCAAATCCCTTTCTTAAATTATCCTGACTACCCTTCAACCCCAGCTTTTTGTTTTCTTTTTTTTCTGAAAAAGTTGTGATTCTAATAAGATGATTTAAAATTTTCTCTTCAGTATTAGAGGACTAGGGATCAAATTGTTTTTGTGATTTTCTTTTCTAGGAGCAACTGAATTATTGCTTTTAGCCCGAAGGACAGACTTGAGGCGAATTTCCTTAGATACGCCAGACTTTACAGATATTGTTTTACAGCTAGAAGACATCCGCCATGCAATTGCCATAGACTATGATCCTTTGGAAGGATACATCTATTGGACTGATGATGAAGTGAGGGCTATACGTCGCTCTTTCATAGATGGATCTGGCAGTCAGTTTGTGGTAACAGCTCAAATTGCACATCCTGATGGAATTGCAGTGGATTGGGTTGCACGGAATCTTTATTGGACTGACACAGGCACTGACCGCATAGAAGTGACAAGGCTGAATGGAACCATGAGAAAGATTTTGATTTCAGAGGATTTGGAGGAACCCCGAGCTATAGTATTAGATCCAATGGTTGGGTAAGAAGCTATTGTCAGTCAATTTTTCTGTCTTGTTACTTATTTTCATTTATCTCAAAAATATTTTTGGGACAAAATGGGATGGATTGTAGAAAATATGCAATTGTGTTTTAATAAATTCTTTATTGGCCATCCATTCTCTATGCTGTACTGATTAGAGCAGAATTCTTGGGTTAAAAAGTTTAATTTCCCAGAATATATTGCATACCTTTCCTTCTTAAATTAGTCCATGTTTGCTAGCTTTTAATGTTACTTTCACATTTTCCCAAGTTTGTACTATGACCATAAAAAAATGGGGAATGAAATTATTTTTTTCCTCACAGATTTAATTTTCATAGCTTTCTCAGAATACTTAAAGCCATGTTTGAGATATGTTCTATACCTTATTTTTATTACTTAGTGAACCAATTATTTTTTCCTTGGTTAATAATTGCAATTTATTTAATGTTGGAAGATGAGATAGTTTCAAATAAACAATATATACCAATATAGTGTGCTTATTGTTTTTGTCTGGAAAGCAATTTTAAAAAATTTCCCTGCTCATAAAAATTTTTCCCCATTTGTTATATTTACTGATAATTATTTGTCTAATCAACATGTTTGTTGAATGTAAGCTCTATGCAAGATAATACTTGTACATATAGACACATCCTATAAGTTTTATAGTACAATATAATATGATTCATTCTTACAGTTACTCTATGTAAGAAGAGAAAAATAGGACTGTAGGAAATTCTTATTTTGAGAATTATTTGCTATCAGAATTCTATGACTGGAATGTTGATTTTGGCAATGTTTATAGAATGTGTATCAGAAATCAGCTACTAATGAATGCTAATTGAATTTAAATTCTTCTGCCAATTCTTTTACGAATTATAGTGAGGTATATGTTCCTTTAAAAATTTAGTCTGTTTTATAAACTTCTGGTGTTTTTTTTCCTTGCTAGATATTTTATCATTGTATTAATGATGTTTTGGAAGAGGATATAAAGACTGAAAGAGTAAATAATTTTGAATTCATGTTCTCTGTATTTCTATAGGTATATGTATTGGACTGACTGGGGAGAAATCCCTAAAATTGAGCGTGCAGCTTTGGATGGGTCTGACCGAGTAGTTTTGGTGAATACATCTCTTGGTTGGCCAAATGGTTTAGCTCTGGATTATGATGAAGAAAAAATATACTGGGGAGATGCCAAAACAGACAAGATTGAGGTTTGTTTCCAAATTTTTCCACATAAAACTTAATAATTTAGTGAGTCTTCTCCTGATTTTCTAGAGTTGTCTGAAGTAATTGTCATGAAGATTATTTTGAAGAGGCAGAATTCTCAAGATAAGACATTTATAGTTATCTTGGGTTCAAAAATTCAACTTCACAAATGAAAGATAGGGAATGCATTGCTAGAAAAACTTTCCTATGAAAAATATTCAGAGGTTTTAGTAGACTGCATGCATAATATGAACCACTAGATTTAAACAGATCCTGAGTGCCAAAAAAACTAATGTTTGTCAAGGCTATATTAAATCTTAGAGGGTTCCAGAAAGCCTAGAATAATGGAAGTAAGCATTCTTTTCTATCCTCTACTTTGGTTAGACCACATCTGGTGTACTTTATAGAATTTTATTTACTATATTTTAACAAAAACAAGTGAGAATATGTCCAAAAGAGTATCATCAATATAGTAAGAGGGCCATGGGACATAAAAGAGTGGAATTGGAGATATTCAGAAGAAGCAAAAAGTTGAAAAAGATCAAGAGAGTAAGGGGTGACAGAAAAGTTGTTTTCAAATACTCCAGAGGTTGTCTTATAAAAGAGCGACTAGACTTATTATTGGGCTCAAAGTGTGAAGCTAGAAGAAAGAAGTAGGCAGATTTTTGCTTGCTAAAAGAGAGGGGGAACCTTACTAACAGAACCTTTTAAAACTGGAATAGGTCTTCTTTGGAGGAAGTGAATCTGCTGTACTGGAGTACTTTTAAGTAATTTGTTAAAGATGTTATAGAGAGAATTCTTATTCAGATAGGACACAGCATATATGGCTTCTGAACTCTCTTCTTGCTCTTAGATATTATAATTCTTCCTTAGCATATTATCCTTTCTTTTTCCTTTAAAATTGAGGAACTTTTTTCATTTATAAACTCCGAGTTGTCCAGTATCAATGTCAGTAAAAACTAGCAACTAGAAGTGTATCATGCACATTTTAGGCAAGCAATTGATCTTACACTGACTTAAATTTTTGAAATAAGTAAGACCTATTTTGGAAGAGTTAGCAGTGTCTTTTAAGGAGACCAAAACTAGTATAAACATATATTTAAAGAATTTTTTTTGTAACTTAAAATGAATTCATTAAATCAGCTTAGAAGGTAATAATGAAAAACAAATCTGGAAAGAAATAGAATAGTCTTACACTTTTTTTTCACCATTTTCTTTCTTTATAAGCATTTTGGGTCTAGTTGTCTTTATTATTTAATCAGCCCCCTTCTCTTTAAGGAAAGCATTGTCCATATATTGATTGTCCTGAGTCCAAATACATCTAATAAAACTTTTCTTGGAAACAAATAGAAGCCATTTGGTTTCAAAAAGTTTTGAAAAGAATATTACTGGGCATGATGAATATTAAAAGTTTGGCATCTAGTAAATATTGTATTTCATATTGAAATTCTGAAATTGTAGGGTGACATTTTCTGACAATAGAGTTTTCTGATGATGATAGCATTCTCTGATCTATTAGTCCACATCAAGGAAATTTGTTTCCTGAGCATTGTTTTTAAAAAAATAATTATGGTTTAAAATTCTTAGTCCATATATTGTAAAGGTCTATTATACATATAAGTACCTTTAAAGTTTTCCTAATTTCAGTGTGTTCATAGATTTATCTACTTCCAAAATTTGTGAGAAAGTTTTTGTTTCCATAACAAATAAAATTACTGTCTTGTAAATTGGTGCCAGATTATCTCTTAAAATAATTTTAAGTTTTTGTACTTTTTGACAAGCTACTGATGTAGGGAACTTTGATGTATCTGAATCTTTACTTTGTGCTATCTACTCTGTGATAGATACACTTAAAAAAAAATCTTAGCATATATCTTGTAGAGTCAGTAAGTTTTATTATTAAGTTGATGAAGCATCACAATATTTGTTTGATTGTTAACTGTTAAGTGTTAATAGTTCTGCCACACTATTTTTATATAATTACCCTTTTAAATATACCTTAATGTTAATTGAATTTATCCACTCATATTTGAAAGCTATCTCTTGATATGTGCTCTTAGCAATATTATTTTGCTTATCTTGACTGTATCATAAAACTTGAGAGCTGAAACTAGTAACCATACTTCCCAACTCATGCTAGTAATTCCCACTATAATATTCCTGATAAATTGTCATCCATCCTTTCTAGTGAGTGGGAAGTCTTCACTGTTCAAGATGAATTATTCCATTTTGGTCAATTCTAATGATAAAAAATTTTTTCCTGACACCTAACCAAAGTTGTTTCTTTGACACTTCTATCAGTTACTGCTGTTTCTTCCTATTGAGGCCAAAGAGAATAAGAACAAAAATATTTGAAGAAAACCACCCATCTTGTGTCATCAGCATTTCATATGAGCATGTCTTCCTCTTCCTTTAACTAAAGTACAGATTAAAATGTCAAACAGTACAGTCAAATATAGATTCCCCAAGAACTCTCCACTGCAGACTTGATATTTCAAGGTGATATTGAATTGTTAATTAGTTCTCTGTGGATCTCTCCATTCAATCAGTTCTCAGACTGTCTTATTATTATTATTATCCAGTCCTCATAAGAATAGGTGAGGTCAATAAAACATAGCTAATTTGCATTCATAGTGTTTCCTTGTTCTAGTAGCTTAGTGGCCCTTTCATGAGAGGCTCATCTGGCCTGACTTGTTCTTTTTGAAGCCACATTGACTCTCTGTAATTACCTATTTCCTTTTCCAGATGTTCATTAACTCTTTAGTGATCTGTTTTAGCATTTTAACAGAACTAAAGTTAATCTCCCTGACCTGGTTTTCAGATGATTTTCTTTGGAAATCAGAACATTTGCCCTTTTCTTATACTGTCACATCTCTACTGTTTTCTGAGGGTTTTCAGCTATTTCTAATAATGGTTTAACAGTCACCTCTCCAGTTCTTTCAGTACTTTAGGAATAGTTAGTTCATTTGGGCTAGGTGACTTGTATTGGTCAAGGGTGACTAGACACTTTCTTATTAATCTTGGATATTAACTCACTGTTAGCTTCTTTCATTTTGTTATTTCTAATGCAAAGATTATTCTCCTTAAAACAGAAAATAGAATCAAAATTAGACTTACATTTGTCTCTATTATCTTTGATCTGTCCATCCCAAGTGATGCTAATCCTCCTTTTCCTAGTATGGCTCAAAAACAAAACCTTTTTGTTTTTTTCTTAATTTTCCTCCCTAGCTTTGGCTTATTCTGAAATTTATTACTTAGTGCTTCTTTTCATAGTATTGTGCCACACTCATATATTCATTCTTTATTATTTGTCCTTCCTTCTCTTAAAAATCTAAGTCTGTTGATTCCCTCTTAATCCCAGTTGCATTTTTGAATTGTAACTCCTTCTTTTCCTGTTCTGTGGCATTATTTATGCCTTTAGAATTTAAATCTTGTGAATTCATGTCCTTCCTAGGCTGCCTATCCTAATAGAATTGTGGGTCCATATCATTTCTCTGAATCTAATGAAATGTCAGACTTACCTTGGCTTTCTTCTCTTGTTCTATCACAAAGGATAGAGGTTGTGGGATACTTTTTCTGACAATGTTTTCATTATTTCTACCACAGCATCTAATTCTTCTTTATTAATGAAAATCATATTCAGTGTAAAAAATTTCCCTGTTTTCTTGACCTTTTGAAGGTGAAATTATTATTAATTCAATTCAAAAAGTGATTAAGGTAATTGAAATTTTCTAATACTACTTTTTTGGGCTTTTGTGCCAGAATTGGATCTGTTTCTCAGATTCCTATTTCCTCTTTCTTTCTTTCTGGGTGTTTTGTAGCATATTTTAATTAAATTAAAAATTGTTTCTCTTTTGTGTTCTAGATTGATTTTTACAAAATGCCATGTTTCCTTTACTTTTGTTTACTGGATTTCCTTACAACTATATCTTAATATTCAGTCTGATGTCCTTTTCCCTCTCCTCCCCGTTTTTTGCCTATCCTATTTCTTTTAAATAGGATTTACCCATCCAAAGACATATTCCAGTTATATATTTCATCTCATCAAGCCTCAATGATACTTATGAGGATAAGGACATTTTAGCATAATCTTAGCATGATTACAGATTACTGTTCAGAATGTTTGGATCAATTCAAATTTTTACCACAATACATAATTGTATTCAGTTTTTCACAACCCTACCAGTATTGCCTATTTCCATCTTTTGTCATCTTTGCCAATTTCTTGGATATGAGATAAAACTTCAGAATTTTTTAATTTTTATTTTAGATCATTCTTTCATACAATTGTTAATAGCTTGTGGTTCTTTTGCATACCTTTTGACTACATGTATTGGGGAATGGCTTTTAATTTTATGTAGTTGTGAAAGTTCCTTATGTATCTTGAATATCAAGCCTTTATTGGAGATATTTTCATCCCTCCACGATGACCATTTCCCTTTATTAATTTAATTGTATTAATTTTTTTCTGGTTCTTTCATGTTATCTAAATCTTGCATTTGTATGTAAACATTTGGGATCCATTAGTTTGCCTACTGACTGCTTTCTTGAACTCTGCATTTCTATGAATATTGGATATTTCAACTTCTTTCATTCATCCAAGCTGCTTTCTATGCTGTCTAGCTTGGTGGTTCTACAGAGGCAGTTTTCTCCCTTCTTCCATCCTTTATTAGTCTAAAACACTTTTGGTTAGATTTGCAAGATATTCTGCAAAGGCTAGTAGGTTTTTTCCAGTTTTTATTAGAAGTGCCTCAGTTCTTTCCTCGTCTCTCACTCCTATATTTTAAGGTACAGATATCTAAATCCATTTCTTAGATAACCTGTTCATTACCAGCTGTGAACTTTTCAATTTAGTTTTCCTTCCTTCCCCCTTTCCTTTTTTGGAAGTCTCTTGCCCAATCTCCATCTTTGTCTTAATATTCTTGCCCAAATCTTTATAATCTTTGGCAATGATTTTTAGACTCCCTGTGGTAATATCATTTGTGTCTCCATAAATCAACAGAAGTTGGTAATTCATTTTAATAAGCTATTATGTGTTAGATACATACCCTTTCTTAAGCTGCAAACTTCTATTATCATCAGGCTGACAGATACTTGAACAAGGAATCCACCAACCACCACTACTTTTTATTCTTTCCTCCAAACTTGTTTACTAATGCCTCACCTGATAGCTTCTTTAACTCTACTGTATCATTCCTTAGAGGATAAGCACCTGCTTTCTTCTTAGAGCATTTAGTTCCCTTCTTTTTAGTGAGAACCTATAATTTGTTATTTAGCTCCAGATGTCCCTTTCCTTCCTTTATGTGCTTACTATTCTGTTACTATCTAGCTCAAGGGTCAAGTTTCAACTGCCAGTTGAGATGATTCCCCTTCCTCTTCCCTCTCCTCAATTGAAAACTCAGTTCATTATTTTTTAAGGAACATTTTCATTGTCTCTGAGCAACATTGAGTGTGAAAAGAAGTGCCTTAAATTTATTCAATTTATCTTCTAAGAGGGATACACCATTTTATACTTAGAATACAGACTGTAGGTCACTTGGTTCTGGAAGAAATATAAATTATTCTCAGTAAAAGTCACTTTTAAAATTCATTCTTCTTTAAATACTGATAAAGGTTTCTCTGCTTTAAAAAAAAAATTGTGGTTTTATAAATATGCTTGTAAGGCATAAGCCTTATCTTCAAGCACTTCATTAAAACCATTATCTCCTCTGATCACCTCTTTACAACTTAAAAAAAGACCTATTAATAATTTGACAACCACACCCAACTTTCTTTTCTTAGGCTCAACAACCTTCCAGTCACAACCCATTCTTCTTTCTCTCCTTTTACCAATTTACTTTTTTTTTTTTTTTTAACCTAGCTGTTCTACCTACCAATGCACTCTTTATTCAAAATTTTGTTCTTTTAACTCTTGCTAATCATGCTAGCTACCCTTTTCTTAAATCCTTCTTTAGGTCCTTAATCTTCCTCAATCTCACAGAAACAAGAAAAAGAATCTCAAGTCAGTAGTAGTCTAAAGTAGTTTATCATTTAGTTGCTCATTCTTTTGATTCATTAATAGCTATACTTGATTTAAAACTAAAAACTACAATAATATATTAATGAGAAAAGTTTGCTTGGTGATAGGTGTAGTAACTACAATCTAAAGGCCATGACATATTCTGCAGCCTCATCAATAAAAAGTACCCTTTGCCTATAAGTTTATAATTCTATCTACGTGATTTAGGATAATCTGTTACATACTATTGAGCTTTTAAGTCTAAACTTGGTAGTTGGATTGCTTCTGTAAATTTTTTTTTGGGGGGGTAAGCCTTGTCTTCCCATATTTTGTTAGTATAAATAAACCTAATCAGTTTTATCAAGTGATATTTATAGATTGCAATCTGATACTCCTTGAAAGGAGACTTGTATTCCTCTAGTTTTGCAATCTGGGAACAATTAAAAGTGCTGGTGTTGATATTCTTCTATATTGAGAAGAGTAATACTCTCCATTTTTCATTGATTCTCAATTATTACTTGTAACTCTTAGATTTATGGAACATTTTATAATACTTGCTTGATAGTCTGGTAATAAAAAATAGCTTTTATTACTTGCATTCTGGTAGAATATATGCTCCTTGAGAGCAGGACTGTTATTTTTAGCTGTGTCCTCAGAGTCTGGCACATAGTTAATGAATCATCAATAAATGGAAATCTTCAACTAGATGAGCTTGTAAGGTTTGTACAGGCTCTAAATTTTTTAAAAATTATTTTTCTGTAATGTCAAATGACTTGGAATGGAAAATTTTTTTCCAGATGATTGTAAAAATAATTATCAGTTTTTACTACATGTGAAGTGAATATTGAAAGAATGTTTTGAGGGAATCTTCTTTAGGTTTATTTCACAAGTTAATCTTTGTCTTATCTCTAAAACTAGTATTATTGAGTAAGTTTTGGCTGCTTACAAAAAAATACTTCTTAGTGTGACTGGTGTTTCCAAACTCATTTCATTATAAAAAGAGCCTTTACATTTAATTAGACTAGGTTTTAGATAAATTTTTAAATTGTTGTTTTTATTGCTTTTATTAACAAATACTCATCTCTTTTTCCTTTTATGTTCAAATTTCTCTAATTTGCCTTATAGAAGTTCTGCATATGGAATGTGATTTTTCAATATATATTTACTTCAGCAAAACTATTACAATAATAAAATGATTAGTTGTATTTAAGTAAATTAAAAAAAAACCCACATGCATTCTATAAATATTGGTTAAATTAAATTCACTTAAATATTATTTGTTTGGTTTTCAGATCTGACTTATATTGGTAGATATGAGAATGTCCCCCTTTATAAATAGTTTAAAGTTGTATTTCTATTTTTTTGAATGAATAAAATATTTATTAAATGCTTACCATTTGCAAAGTAGGGTGCTTAATGCTAGAGGTACAAATGGAAAACCAAGATAGCTCCTGCTTTCAAGGAGTTCACATTCTAATAATGGAGAAATTTTGATTGCTAGGCAGTTGAAGGCCTCATAGTCCTTAGGGTACAACAGCAAAGTAGAGGATAATGTCTCTTATTCAATGACATTTGTACTGATAAATTCATTATTTTCTGATGTTCAATTATTTTACAGTGCCAGTGACTTGTATAGTAAGAACTTTATTTTCTGGGTCTTCAGTATCTGTGACTGTAGCAAATGAAGAAGCAGTGGCTAGGCTGCATCTTTATCAAGTTACTCTCTAATGGTATCTGAGGATATTAGTTTAGAACAATTGCTGTTTCTAAGGCTCTTGTATTCAGTGTGTCAATCTAACCCCATCAGGATCCCAGAAAAGAGGCTGGTCCAGATGGTAGGGATGATATGACTTACTTGGCACATGTTCCCTCTTCTCCCTAAGGGACCTACTGCTCTAGCTTGATGGGCTCGCTTGCCTTGTGTATGGGAATTGTTAGCATCGATAACACTGCCTGGCTTCTACTTCATAGGAGTTGCTCCCCTGCATATGTGAGGACTGGAGTAAAAGCAGGAATTGGTGACCTGGGCCTGCTGCTACTCCAAGGGCTTCTGTAGCCTGTTGCTGGTAGTTGATAGTTATGATATTTTATTTCTTTTTGTAATTCTTTTGCTCATCCGAATGTCGATCTGCTTAGTTTAGTTTATATCACTTGCTTGTTTGTCAAACTTTCAGCTATTTCTTGCACATTGTTCAAATGGAACTGTATAACAATAAATCTTAGTTTGATTCTGGTAAACAATGCCTTCTTAGAACCTCATGGATAATTCAGTTTTATCGTGTAATCAAAAATTCAAGTAAGATGTGATATCTTTAAGAGGTTTGCTGTTGCTATTACCACACCACATATATAATTGTTGACTGGTTTATCTTTATGTTTCTTTTTATAGCTACATGTTAAGTTACATGTTTCCTTTTATAGACTATTCTCACTATGACTTTCAGTCTTTGGGAATGTTTTTGATTACAGCTAAGATACTCTGAAGTAATATAATAATTAATAATATATCGGCCCAGCATTTAAAATGTGAAATTAGTCTCTTAGATCACCTTTAACTTTATAATATTGAAAACCCTAGAAGAATACAATCCTCTACACATCAGCATGGGGAATATACCAAAGAGAACTTATGATAGGACCTGGGCAAAGATGGGTTGCAATCTGTGCTTTGGCAGAAACAGATTCGTTGGGTTACCTAGATTCATTGTAGCCTAGGCAGTTGTCTGTTTAGATCACCAAGCCCAGGTAAAAACTGTACAGAAACAAGTGCCTTTTAACATTTCTATTTAAACAAATCTTGATGAAATCTCAAAACATTTAAGTATTATATTAAAAGTTGGGAGCTGGAATAGTCTATGGCCAAGTATCATTTAGTCCATTAGCCCCATTTTACAAGGAGAAAGTAAGAGTAACTGAAATTAAATGACTCTCCCATAGCTTCACAGTTAGTCTGTGGGAGAATTAGGAATTCAGGCATTTGTCTTGTAGTTTAGTGTTCTTTCTAGTTTATTGCTATAAGTCTGGATTAGAATGAAAAGGAATTCTCTTGTTTCAGAGTAGGGGTGGGGTCTTAGATGTGCTAAACTAAAGCAAATTAACTTAAAAACAATACTGGAGCCTGGTTTGTTTTGATGAGTCTTAGTACTTCCAACCACTTGGGAGGCTGATACTAGTAGGTCTTTTGGGCTCTGAAGTTCTGATTTTACAGTGGGCTAAACTGATAATGTAACTTCGGTAAGTACAGCACAGTTTTGTAAGCCCCTTGGAGTTAGAAGGGGTGTTACAAAGAGTTGAACATGCTCAGATGAGAAATTAAGCTAGTTAAAACTCTTGTGTAGACCACTGATAAAGCCCTTGAGTCTTTAAAAAAACCACAAAAAAGCAATGTTGTTTTTTTTCATAATGCATATGGGTTCAACTTTCCACTCCACAACTTTCTGGGGACAAGATAGTATTTTACAAAGAGAAAGGAGTATCTCAAAACTCAGATATAATATATACCCATATACTTCCCCACAGTAGAAAGTAAGCCTTATAAGATCAGGGACTACTGTATTTTTTCTTTTTGTATTCCAAATAGTACAGTGTCTGACATATAGTAAATTACATTTACAATGTAAATATTATAATATTTAACAATAAATAAAAATAAATAGAACATAGATACTGTTATTAATATGTGGCTTTTTTCTGCTCTCAGGAATACTCATTTACCTGTTTCTGTTTGATTTTAATGACACTTTTTAAAGCAAATTTTTAAGAAGTTAAGAGATAATTATCTACTTGCCTATTGCCTTTTCCAATGCTGTTGAGTGTCTCTCGTCTTCCCTCTCTCCTTTAGTTTAGGACATTCGCTGATTACTGTCCTCCTGAACTTGCAGGCTTCAAACTCTAAGTGTAGCCCTTGCTCCTGTGTGAAGTTCTAGTAGCCTGTTGCATGCACCAGCCATATCCACTATCTGGAAGACTTTAGGTTGAAAACATTTACACAACCTCCTTATCTTTTCTGTGTCTGGAACCGAGTCTGAGATCCTTCTCTGGGATCACACTAAATCCTTGATCCTGGCCCACCCCTGTTCTATGGTTCTTGTCCTGTTTGTCATTTGCCTATGAGCTTGTGATCTTAAGGTAGAAAATGACCCACTGACTTTTCTCTTTAGATTTCCCAATTATTCAGTCTGGTCCTCTTAGATTTTCATTGGAGTTATAGTGGATGTGTGGAATAGAGGAGCTGGATTGTCTGCTTCCTTCTCCTTTACTTTCTTTGCTGATCTCTTCCTTTATTTTATTTGAAGAAATTGAACCAGTTCCTTTATAACGTGAGTTATCTAGGATCACAGAGATAACAAATAACAGAGCTGGGATTCTACCCCAGATATGATGCTTTTGTCACTAAACTTCATTATTTCCTGTAACTTAGACACTGCAACATTCTTTCTTCATCTTCAACTTTTAATTCCTCATCACCAAATTTGTTCAAGATTACATGAAAGGTAAATGTCAGAGGCAGATTTTAATTTAGGCCCTCTTTAAAAAAAATTTAATTTAATTTCTTTTATTTAATTGAAATAAGAGTCAATATTTTTCAGAAAGAAGCCATTCACAAAGAGGTGATGGAGAAATCCGGAAGAGTAGGCTGTAGACAAGGCCTCATATAGTTATTTGGGAGCAGTAACAGCAGGAGTTTCCAACATGATGGAAGGCATCGCTTGGGTCCCACATTAACAGCACCTTCAGCAGTGCTCCAGCACTAGTGGGGCTAGGGATGGTGATCGTGGAAGATAACCACACACTGAGAGTGGATAGGACAACAAAGATAGGGTGGGATCACCCCTCCTCTTTTCCCCCTCTCCTCACACAGCATTCACACATGTTCCAGCAGTAGCAGAGTGGGCAACAGTATAGGCTACATGTAAGAGGATAATGATCTCTTAGCTCTCTTATGAAAAAATTGTTCCTCAGGTTTAACCAGTATGGCAACATGGCCTACACAGAGTCAGGGACACTGATTAACTGATGCTCTGTCCTTGCAGTATCTTTTCCATGCTGTGGTCAACAGTTTTCTTATCTGTAAAATGAAGGGATTGTATTAGATGATCTCTTTAAGGTCTCTTAAAGCTCTCTATGATCCTGTGAAGAATATTTGGTTATTATCTCTGTTAAGTTTGATTTTTTTTTTTCCCAGTTAAAAAAAAAAAAAAGAAAGAAAAAAAAAGCAGGACCAATATGTGCTTTCTCCTGAACACATTGGAAGTGTTTTGCTTAAAAAAAAAAAAAAAGAGTTCAAGTGAGATTTTACAACAGTGTTGTCATTATCAGTAATAAAAATTTGTAATTGAAACCAGCCTTCCTTTTAGAAATTTTCTGTGATAGTTTACAAAGTTGAAAGCATATGGAATAAAAACAAGTTAAAAAAAAAAAACAGGTTGAAAGGAAAATAGTTATAGTTCAGCCTGGCATTCTCAGATAGCTGGGGTTTTTTAATTATTATAAGGTCTCAATTTAGCTCTGGGCTTTCTAGAAGCTGAGATTTTAAAAAAAGCATAATTAGTTTTTATAACTTTCATTTTGTTTTTAGAAAGAGGCACGCTGATATGTGTAGGTGAAGATTTTTCTGGCATTGAATTCTAGAAAGAATTTCTTAATTTCAGCTATCTTGCTAATGATACTAAATGTTTGAATTGCAGGTTTGGATAATGTTGGAATTTTACTGGGATCCTATTATATGCAGATTATTAGATTGATGAGAATTATTATATTCTTTTGCATTAAGATATGAGTAACATGAGGAGAGATATACCTATGTCATTACTTCACCGGAGGTCCTGACATATATTACTCTGATCTTTTCTTGTTTTCTTGTAGCATAGTCCCTATACAATTGATAGATACTCACAAAATGTTCATTGGGCTATACGTCTATAACGACAAAAAAGTTCCTTCCCATTAACAAAGTAAAATTCACATTCTTTTAATAAAATCATCTCTGATCCCAGCCTGCTATTGATTCTCATAAATTTAGTCAACTCTCCTTTTAGGCCTTAATTTCTAAATCTATAAAATAAGATTATATTAGAGATAATTTCTTATGTCCTTTCCAGTGCTAAACTATTGAACTATTGTGGTCATATATCTTTTTTAAAGTGCCTTATCAGTCTTCTTTGTAAATCCTGTTTCAGCAAGACCCAGTTTTTAATCTTTCTGCATGAAGTCATTTCTGATGATTACAACTCAAAATCATCATTGTACTCAGATTCTGTCTTTTCATTCTTTCCTGTAGATGAAGCTAGAAATATCTATTGCTTCTGAGTTTATTCTGCAGCACATAGCACAAAGTGCTTTATATTGTTGAGTTTCATATGTGTTGGTGTATATGTCTTTACATTCCACCTAAAGTTTATTTGAAAGCAAAGTTCTTGACCTATAGAATTTCTTTCCCAGGTCCTAGCACAGCATTTTGAGTACAGTAGCTGAATTCACTTGAAATACCTACCTCCCAATTAACCCCTCCTCTTAAAAATCACTCTTTCAAATCTAGCTGAAAAGTATCTTTCCTTCCTTGATCTTATATTTATTGTTTTTATTTCTCTTAAAAATTTATGATTCTGTTCTATTTTGGATTGCATAATTTATTATATGTTACCCTCTTCATGTTGAATTGTTCTGATTATATCTTATTATATATTAGCACTTAACATAGTGCTTTACTTATAAAAGATATTTATTAAATATACTGACTTGATTATTGAATTAGATTTGTTGATTGAGGAGCAAAATTAAAAACATTTTACATTTTTAACTTAATAATTGTTTTCTTTTATTCAGCATGGAAACAGTATTTAAAGCTTGGAATAGAAAGGATAATAGTACACATATCTGCCATTTTCTGTTATTACACTGTAGATAAACTATTTAGAAAAAATCTTATTGTAGAATTTTAGAGCTAAAAATGATTATATAAAAATCATCTAGCCCAAATTCCTTATTTTTACAATAAGAGAACTGTAAGCCAGGTAGGTCAAGTTGCATATTTGAAATCACAGAACTGATTAATAGTATTTCTGGGAATAGAATCTCAAATCTCTTGAATTTCATTCAAGAGGACTCTTTGCTATGCATACCGAGATGCTCAGATAGGTCATCTAGCTAAAATAGAAGTGATTCTGCCCTTTTATTTCCATACTTTTATCTAAATACATTTTATAGTTTTTCATATTTTGCCATGTACTGAATATTTTATTTATCAAATATCATAAAATTAAATCTGTTTTACATAAGTAAAAATAATTAGTTATCAATATTAGGCATTTCAGTAAAATGATGTTATGACCTTTTTTCCTATCTGGAACAGGAGGCCACTTTCACTTCTGATGAAGTTTTAATTGCTGCTTTTGAAGAAGCAGGCAATATTGCTTAATAGAATTGTAGGCATAGGACAGTGGCAACAAGGTTGGGCTTGTCTGCAATTCTGCTACTAAAGCCTATCGATCAGTTGAGCTTCAATAGACTAAAATTTTTCTATATTTGAACTAATCCTTACACCAATATGGTGAGCCCTAGGATTGGGGTGGGGTTATCATTTGTCAAAAGAAGGGTAAAAATGTCTCAAAGCTCTGTGTTGATCAGTAGTGAGATCAGGCCCATAAGTGACTGCTGTATTTCTCTCTCCTTGTCCCTCTTCCAAAAGGAAAAAAAAAAAATTAGTGTATTAAGACTGTATTTCCTAAAAACAGCTCTGTAGAGTTCTAAAAATGGATTAGAAAAAGAAAAATAAGCTGAATCAGCTATTCATTTCTGTAATTCAATGCTACATTAAAAACTGTCAGAATTCTATGGAAATTGGCAAAGAAGATTAAACCAGAGTAGGTAGAAGTTGTGCAGAGTAACTTCAGAGTATACAAGAAAGGCCTGAGTAGATCCCCATGGCAAGAAAAGGGAGAGAGGCTCCCAGGCAAACTGTAGCTAGGGGCTAGTGTGGAATCCTCTAGCTCTAGGAGAAAAAAGCATAGAGGAGAAGAATAACTGTAAAGCCACAGGCCTAAACCACATTAAGATCTTGAATGCTAGAGTTTTATTGTTTACCTATGGGCACTAGCAAATCACTGAAAAGTTTTGGACACAGAATATGAGAAGGGAATGTTTTATGAATACATAAAACACTAATTTCTCAACAGTGTGAAGAAGAATTGTAAGGTTTATAAAAGAGGCTGTTGTAGTAATCAAAGCTTATGGTAATTCTTGGGCTTGGGAATCAAATTTTGAATTGGAATTTGATACTCCTTACCAAATTTAGCAAATATTTAGATATGGAAAATCAAGAGAAGAGGCAAAAATAACACCAAAATTTTGAACATGGAAAAAGTATCCTATAGGTAATGAAATGGTGGTTCCTCCTCTAAAAATAGTGAGGTTAGGAAGATAACTTGGTTTTTGACATTTAATTTGAGATTCCAACAAAACATCACTTATTGTGTTTCCAGTCTGTTTTTGGCTCCAAGGCAGACTGGTCACCTGTTCTAGCTATTCTTTGATGGGAAGATGGAAAGTCCATTATCCTTATTCAGAGATTACATGGTGTTTCTCTGACCATGCAGCAATGGAGGGGGTTAGGGTGAGGGAGCAGAAAGATAAGGTACTAGGTGATAGAATGGTTAAGGTGCTGTACCAGTAGACAGGAAGACCCGAGCTTCAGACATTTAGCAATTGTGTGACCCTGGACAAGTCACTTACCTGCGGTGTGCCTTAATTTCTTTAATTATAAAAGTGGTAATAATAACAGTACCTATCTTCCATGGTTGTGAGGATCAAATAAGATAATATTTATAAAGCACAATACCTAGCATGTAGGTGGGTGGTGATATATAGAGAGATATAGACATCTATCTGCAAAAATAGATATCTAAATATCTCTTCATATAGTTAGATAGAGATATGCTTATTCTCTTTCCTTTCCCCATCCTCAAGCCGTGGTTTATCTAGAATTCTCTCAACTGCCACTGAAGTCTTATTCTAATCAAATCCCTGCCAATTTATAGAGGCCTCAGAAGGTATGATCACATTCCTTAACCAGTATGAAGAAACATTTTTTTTCCATCTAGGGAACAAACTTAGACCTTTCTACCTATCAGTCAGTCTGCAAGATTTATTACTTTGTGCCAGATATTATTCTTGTCCCTGGAGATAAAAGTACAAAGAATAAAACAGTCCTCACTCCCATGGAGCTTACATTCTAATGGGGGAGACATCAAATACCTGTAAAAATATATACAGCAGGGCAACTAGATAGCAGAATAGAGCACCAGCCCTGAAATCAGGAGGATCTGAGTTCAAATTCAGCCTCAGACATGTAAAACATACTAGCTGTGTGACCCTAGGCAAGTCACTTATCCCCTATTGTTTCTGCCATGCACATATACAGCATAAATATAAAGTGAGTGAATACATACGTATACAAACTAAATATTAGGTAGGGTGAGGGAAGGGAGTGTAACGGTTATCAGAAAAGGATTATTAGAAGATGATTCTTAAGCTGCATTGTAAAAGCAGAGCAGGACATTATGAGGAAGAAGTGCGGGAATTATTTCCAATCATGTGTAAAAGGCAGTACAGAACCACAGATGGGAGATGGAGTATGATGTGTGTGGAACAGAGAAAAGGCCAGTTTGGTGAGATTTCAGACTGTAGGGTGGAGAGTAATATCCAGTGAGACTGAATAGATAAATTGGGGCCAGGTTTCGTAGAACTCTGGAAGCTAAACCAAGAAGTTTATATTTTATCCCAGTAGTTATAAGAAGCCATTAGACTTGGTTAAGTTTAGGTGAGTCCTTTGTTTTGATCTTTATTTGTGGAAAATGGCCATGGAATAGTGAATAAGAGGGTCTGGAGTGGTGATAGACTTGTGGCAGGGAAAGCAATTAAGGAGGTAATTTCAGTAACCTAGTTTACTTATTTTAGGTGTTGTGGGTGATTTGATTTACTCCAGTATTCCCCACCCTTACATTTAGATGAAAGAAAAGAAAAAGAAATGGGTAAGGAGCCTGAGGATTTGGGGTTTGAATTGAGCCCTCTTCAGATGCCTCCTAGTTTAATCAAATAGTTGGTTAGAAAGGAAATGGAGTTGAGGTTGTGAGGAAGGAAATGATCTATATTAGCCTGCTCTGGGAATTTTAAAAAAAAGTGAATAAGTATAGATTAAAAATAAAATCTCAACTAAGTTATTTTACTTATATTGTATTCTTCATGTAATGGGTAAATTTATAACTTTCTCCTTCCCACTGCCATTCTAAAGGTTATGAATGCAGATGGTACTGGAAGAAGAGTATTGGTAGAAGACAAGATTCCTCACATTTTTGGGTTTACCTTGCTTGGAGACTATGTCTATTGGACTGACTGGCAAAGGCGTAGTATTGAACGGGTGCATAAACGAAGTGCTGAAAGGGAAATCATCATAGATCAGTTACCTGATCTTATGGGCCTAAAAGCCACAAATGTTCATCGAATCATTGGTGAGTAGATTAGAACTTAACCTAATGTTTGGAAATAGAGAAAGAAGGGAAGAGAGATGAGTAATAGGCAGAAATTTACAGAACAACTTTTTTCAATAGTTAAAATGGATGATTAGTGAGTTCTGGCACTTTCAAATTTTCCCCAGTGGCAGAATGGGGGAAAAACATAAGGAATTTGGTTGACCCTTTTAAATGGGACTTAATGCTTTGGCAACAAAATTTTAGTTTTGGTGGTTTTAGAGGAATGCCGCCCTACTAAAAACATTCGGTTCTATGCAAAAAATTTCACTTACTTGGAACTTAACCATGGGGGAGAAGAAAAGAATTTTCTAATGAATTTATATTTCTTTACTGGTCTATGAATTCTGCTTGTCTGAGTATGGAAGAGAATACACATATGGCTTTATTCACCAAATATTTAGCAATCTTAAAATGACTGGCACCAAAAATTGTGTTGCTTCATGTCTGTTTTTTTCTCTTTCCATAATTTATTTTTAGGTTCCAACCCATGTGCTAATGAAAATGGGGGATGTAGCCATCTTTGCCTCTATAGACCTCAAGGACTCCGCTGTGCCTGCCCTATTGGCTTTGAGCTTATCAGTGACATGAAGACTTGCATTGTTCCAGAAGCTTTCCTCTTGTTTTCTCGGAGAGCAGACATAAGACGCATTTCTTTGGAAACAAACAACAACAATGTGGCAATCCCACTTACTGGTGTGAAAGAAGCTTCTGCTTTAGATTTTGATGTAACAGACAATCGTATTTACTGGACTGATATTTCTCTGAAGGTAAAAGGGGTTAAAGGGAACTAAAGCATGGAAATTATAAAGAATGAGAAAAGTATTTTTCTGTTTAATTTTAGGGTTAGAAATTATAGACAATTTATTTCAACACTCAAATTTTACAATTTTCTATCATCTCTACATCATATTGTCCTATTATTGTTTTCCCTGAGGCAATTGGGACTAAGTGACTTGCCCAGGGTCACACAGCTAGGATGTGTTGTGTCTCAGGCCAGATTTGAACTCAGGTCCTCCTGACTTCTGGGCTGTGTTCTACTATTTTTGGCCAAACAGTTTGATTTATTACTAGTCTCTCTCATGTTTGAGGAAGCTTCTTAGAAGTTGAATGAAGACAATACCTGCTTCTTAGAATGGTGAAGACAGTGATAGAAGAAAGAATTTGGAGAAGAAATGAATTTTTGGGGGGAGGATCCTTTAAGGCCTTTATTGGTGTAGGAATATATAGAGATAGATTGTAAACTAGTTTTATTGGCAAAATTTCAGTTGTTTAATTACAGCTGTGAAAAGGAAAGAAAAGGGGGGAAAATGGCATGCTTCTTTCCACAAATTTTTGGGGAACATCTTCTCTCCTTCAGATTTTTACTACAATATTATTGCTCCTGGCCCTTCACACCTCTTTCCCCCTTGTATACTGATATCTTTTGTTCCAGTGATTCCAATGCATTAGTCTTGGTTAATACTGTTGATGGAGTTCTGAGATTCTTAAGCATGGTAGATGTCAGTCTGTCACTTACAACATGTCCTAGAACAAGAGTAAAGAATGAACATATTACCCTTCTTCATATATATTTTTTTCTGTCTTCTCTTTTTACTATTTCATTTTTTCCTTCTCTTTTGTTTATCATGCTGGCTTGCCAATAGTGCCCAGAGACATTAGGCCATGTGGTACAATGGAAAATATTGGCTGGATCAGGAGTTAGAAATTGTAGATTCAAATTCTAGCTGGGTCACTTAACTATCTAGAATTGTGAGTCTAAAGCTCTTTGGTCCCGAATGTCTTCATTTGTAAAAATGATGTCCATTAAGGGCCCTTTGAGCTTTGAGCCTATGATCCATGTAACCTTTTACTGTTATACTTCAGGGCCAGAGAGATACCTGTGGAAAGAGATCACTACTGGGTCAAAAGAGCGAGATGATCCATGCAGCAATGTGAGATGCAATTATGGCATTTTAGAAAGAACCACTGAAATGGGTTTTGAGATCCAACTCTTGTGCTTAATACATGGATAAGTCACTTAACTCCTTTAGGTTTTACTGTACTTTTCTATAAAAAGAGAAGTTAAATAATTTTTAAGGTGACTTTCAACTTTTAAATCCTCTGATTCTAGGTGGGTTTTTTGTTTCTATAAGTTGAGGTAAATAGTACTTTGAGCCTTTTGATCTAGAGTTTCCCCCAGTACTCCTATGGTTGCTGTATAATTTACCAGCTTTTTCCTTTTTTCTAACTGCTATGAATATTCCACAGTAAGATTCATATTTTTAGTTTTGCTAATTGTATTTCATGTATGTGACTTTCCTCTTTCCTAAGTAAACAGTCCAGCATCTTCATAAATATTCTACCTTAGGCAAAAGTTTAAGGTCTTAGAGAAAATTCTTTTTTGTTCATAGTTGATAAAGAAATAATCTAATAAACAGTTGGGCTAGTAAATTATTTCATGCATTTTTAAAATGCTTAATCAATTGAAATTATTGGTTTTGCAACATGGAATAGAAGGATTTAAACTGATTTGATAAAGTCATCATTTCACCTTCATTCTCATATAGGAAGGGGGGAAAAGTAGGTAGCATCATACAACAGGATCAGAAAATATGTCAGAAATTTGGAGAAACTTTGTTTCTTTGTGCCAGATATTTTTGTCTTCTTTCTTGGGGGTTGTGTAAATTATATTGTATCCTGAGTAGCTTATTACGGTTTTTATTATGTGATGATAGCTTTCATCCCGGAAGGAATTTAAAGCTGCTGTGTACAGGTTGCACCCAAATCAGTTTCAGGTTAAGTGACTCATTAGAGTATCTGTGTAACTAATGCAACTATTTAACTGACGGAATTTGAAGCTTCATTTGAAATAGAAGTCAGGATATATTAGATAAGATAGGATCTATGGAAGGTTACTTTGTTTAAAAATATCAAGGTCATCCTGTCAACCTTCTGGATAACATTTCCAAATGTGTTCAGAGAGCTGAGTCTACATTGTAGCTAACCACAAATTGTAGTCATGTTTCTCTACTTGGTGACCAAACAATATTTTAAAAATAAAGATCATTTACATCAGATGTGTTAGTATGCATTTTGATTCTTGAAGATGCCAAAGGTTTCTTCTTTGATATGACAGTAAATTCTAAAGGTCACTGTTGTATTTTTAGTGTTTGCTAGGTCTGAATAAGAGTCACCTAATATTTCATAATACAGTAGAGATTATAAAATAATATGAAATATTTTCACTATTTATGGTTTTGCTTAAAAAATATCATCTATCATAAATCCTAATTATTCTTCGGGATTGTATTTTGTTTGTAAATCTTAGTGTTATTATTTGTATATTTTAATCTATCTCTGTTTCCATAGACTATCAGCAGAGCATTTATGAATGGCAGTTCACTGGAGCATGTGGTAGAATTTGGCTTGGATTATCCAGAAGGCATGGCTGTAGACTGGCTAGGAAAGAATTTATACTGGGCAGACACTGGAACAAATCGTATTGAAGTATCAAAGTTGGATGGGCAACATCGACAAGTTTTGGTATGGAAGGACCTGGATAGCCCCAGAGCTCTTGCATTAGACCCTGCTGAAGGGTAAGCTTAATTTTACCTTTATAGTTTACACAAGATTGTTTTCTCATGGCACAAGAGGATGGCATTGATAAGCTTTGAATACATTATTTGGGAGGGGATAGAGTCAGATAATTAAGGGCAGATTCTTGCTATTCTGAGTAATATTTAAAAATTTTTTTAATAACTTTTATATACAAAGCATATGCATGGATAATTTTTCAACATTGACCCTTGCAAAAAATTGCAAAAATTTCTTCCCTTCACCCCCTCCCTAAGATGGCAGCTAGTCCCATACATGTTAAATATGTTAAAGTATATGTTAAATACAATATATGTATACATATTTATACAGTTATCTTGTTGCACAAGAAAGATTGGATTTAGAAAGAGAATAAAAATAACCTGAGAAGAAAAAACAAAAATGCAAGTAAACAATAACAGAAAAAGTAGAAATGTTATGTTGTGGTCTATACTCATTTCCCGGTGTTCTTTCTCTGGGTGTAGCTGGTTCTGTTCCTTACAAATCAATTGGAACTGATTTGGTTCATCCCATTGTTGAAGAGAGCCACGTCCATCAGAATTGATCATCATATAGTATTGTTGTTGAAGTGTATAATGATCTAAGTAATATTTGTTAAAGATGTCATATGTCACAACTAATGAAAAGCCTTGTGAAAGGCTTTATTTTAAAATCATTAATTTTATTTGCCTATGATTTAGAATGGATGATAATGAGCTGAGTGTACCTACACATTATGTTAGACATTAATTTAAACAAATTAATAGGGTTAAAAAGTTTAATAGAATGATTATATACCTAAAATGAGTTATTTTAAATAGTTTGGAGTCTACGTGTAAAAATAAAAAAAGTTGTAATAATTTCATATCTTATTAGAAAATTAAGACTTGTACTTCAATGTACAAGATGCCACTTGTACTTCCAAGGAATAAAACTGCATAGAAAAAAACAAAACATGCTCAGTTTTTAGACTTTTGAGTGATTCAGACTGCATTTATTGATTCATATCAGTAAGATTTTACTGTTACCACAAAAACAAAGAAACATACATTACAGTAAATTCCATTAACAAAGTAGTCTTTGGTTCTATAGACTATAATAGTAATTCTCAAAGTAGGGTTCGAGAATCTGTGGGGTCCATGAGATCAAAATTGTTTTCATGATACTAAAATGTTTAAAATTCTAAAGTGGTAAATATTAAGAGAGATAATCCAGATGAAAAAAAAAAAAAAAGTCCTTAGAAGAGAAAAAATTTTAGGAGTGTGAAAGCATCTCAGACCAAAAAGTATGAGAACTGTTGGATTACAGGTATTGTCCTAGGAATGATTTACTAGAATATGTTTTTCTTTTTAAAAAAAAAAAATCATCAGTTGGGCAAACTCAGAATTAGGAATGGAAATTAATTTAATAACATTCACATGTTTAAATAATAGATATCTGCCATATTTGAGATTAAAGTAGATAATTTCATATTACTTAGCTTCTTCCCTGATTAACTGTCTAACCAGGCCATATTCAGAGTCAGCATTCTTGATGATATCATGTAGCATTAAGGTGAAGTTGATATTGCCTTCTAACATTAACTGTCAGACAAATTTAGGATTTATGACCAAGGACACTGGCATGGGTCACTACTAGCAGATATCAGGTTTGTCTCACACACATTTCAAATCCCAAAGGGTGTGCATACAACCATGACTTGAGAAATGCTACCCATGTACAGCCTAAAAAACACTGTGTGGGAAGGTCATGTTTTTAGAAATGGAAAGAATCTTAGTGACTATCTAGTCTGATACTCCCTAATTTTATAGAGGAAGAAACTGAGGTCAAGGAGGTTTAAGTGATTTGCCCAAGGTCTTATGGGTAATAATAAGCATTAGTTGTAGGATCTGAACCTACAACCTCTAATTCCAGGAGAATTCTAGTCTAGGGCCAACTTGTAGTGTTTCTAACTAGTATTGTATTGATTTTACTAAAAGAACATTTTATTAGAGATTAGAATATTTGTATTCTAATTCTGTTAATTATCTATGTGACATTCAAATCACTTAATCTCTATTCCTCAGTTTCCTCATCTATGAAATATCTTACCTATTTGCCTCACAGGGTTAGGAAAGAAAAATAATGGGGAAAATTTTTTGGAGAAAAAATACTTTTAAAAAAGTTATTCTATAATTAAAAGTATAATTTAAATAGTAAGACTTCTAATCAGTTTTCATAAGGGGACAGACACCTGATCTTTTCATATGTAAGTAGCAGGTATCCTTAGAATCTAACAGAAATTGACTGTAAAATGATGGGACATGTTTTCGGAGTCATAAAATATCATACTTGGAGAGGGCCTCAAGAAGTCATATAATATTAAAATGTACACAAACAAGAATGCCTTCCTATAATAAACTTGATCATTAGTCATTCAGGCCTTTACTTGATCTCTGGTGAGGGAAAATCTACTTTTCCAATTGTACTTTTGCATAGCTCTAATTTTCACAGGTTAATTTAGTTACAGTAAGCATAAATCTGCTTTTTTTTTTTTTCCAACTTCATTTCCTTCAACTTTTTCTTTTAGACATTTGAAGAAAGCTGGCATCTCCTCCTTTTGTATTTTCTCTAGGCTAAAAGTCTCCATTTCCTTCAGCTAAGCTTCATAGAACTTGATTTCTAGGACCTTTGCTTCACTATTCTATTCTTGTTTCTCAGCATTATTCTAAGAGGACAGTGCTGAGATTAAGAAATAAAATAATTTTTCTATATTTGGCTCTGCTAGTAGTATTAGTTTCTTGCATGCTAGTGGACAAGATATCTAGAGTAATATTTGTTAATGTAAATTTGGTGACGGAGACACTTGATAAACAGAAACCAGACTAAGATCAGTTTTCTGCTACTATAAGATAGTGTTCTTTTACTACTTTTGTAATCTAGAAGTGAATAATTTATCCAGAATGGGAAAAAAAGATAACATATTTCATTGATGTACCAATGCTGCTCTTAAAGCAACTAATCACTGAATTTTCATTCCATCTTTTCTTAATAACAAAAGTATCAGAATCAGTTCAATTAATAATTTTCTCCTATTAATTCTTTGAGGAGAGCAGAGAGGAAAGAATAGGCTTTAGGCAGGGAGATCCTCTTGCACACTTTTTTTTTTTTTTTTTTTTTATTCATTTTTCCAAATTATCCCCTCCCTCCCTCCACTCCCTCCCCCCGATGGCAGGTAATCCCATACATTTTACATGTGTTACAATATAACCTAGATACAATATATGTGTGTAAATACCATTTTCTTGTTGCACATTAATTATTAGCTTCCGAAGGTATAAGTAACCTGGGTAGATAGACAGTAGTTGCACACTTTTTTATTAGAAGTACAAGAAAAATAACATTTAGAAACGTAAGAAAGATCTGTAGAATATAAAGAAACTAATAAATGCTTTAATTTTTAAAAATTCTTTAATGACTTTGCTGATTTTCTGATGAATATGGCTAGATTTTAACCACTTTTGCTTTGTTTTCATTAGCTTTGCAAATAGAGATTTATTATATACCAAGTGCTATAGTAGGAAGTGTTTGGTAGGGTTCCAGTTCTGAGGCTTTGGATGAAACAAATACTATTGGAAATGTTACAAGAAGAGCTGGCTTCTATTCAAGCATTTAAGAAAACAACATTTAGTTGAAAATGCTATAAATATGAAGCATTTGTTTATAGCCCTAATTTGCCTTTCCCTTTGTGGTCCAATTCAATTATTAAAATTTACATAATTATTTATAAGATATTTCTTTTTATTTACATGATCAAAAATGAAAAATATACAGTGATGGGTATTTTGATTTTAGGTTTATGTATTGGACTGAGTGGGGTGGAAAACCCAAGATAGACAGAGCTGCAATGGATGGAAGTGAACGTACTACATTAGTTCCAAATGTAGGACGGGCAAATGGTTTAACTATTGATTATGCTAAAAGAAGACTCTATTGGACAGACTTGGATACCAACTTAATTGAATCTTCAAATATGCTAGGTAAGGTGTAGTTCCATTCATTCAAATTGAGGCTTTCAAGTGGTGGATTATTATTAAAGTTTTGAGTATAAAGTTAGATTGAGGTGGTTTAAATTTTATTTTTAATTATGAATGTCATATGTATGTGATGTATGTAGATTTACT
Organism: Sminthopsis crassicaudata; assembly: GCF_048593235.1. Classification (NCBI taxonomy): domain Eukaryota; kingdom Metazoa; phylum Chordata; class Mammalia; order Dasyuromorphia; family Dasyuridae; genus Sminthopsis; species Sminthopsis crassicaudata. Next base: position 191,364,011 of record NC_133621.1, read on the forward strand.
GAAACATTTTGAACAACCAAGCTTTGTAGCTATATTCTAATCTCCTTAAACTGGGGTAGGAGGAGGGTCTATGCTATCAATTTCTTATCCTAGGTTTTTTCTTGGTCCCATTTACAGTGTTGTTTTTTTTTTTTTTTGTTTTGTTTTGTTTTGTTTTGTTCTGTTTTGTTTTTAATCTCTGTTGTTAGGGTATTTTTTTAAAAAATAGGCATGGGAAGAGTAAATTGGAGAAACCTAAGTATAAAAAGATATACTGTTCCAGAATTATCCTTTGATGATGATAATCATCATGCTAATAATGATAGCAGTGCTTATATAATTCTTAATTCAGAATTGCAGTAGACTTCATAAATATCTCATTTCAAAGGCGGTATTATGAAACATTGTTTCTATAAGAAAGCTGAATACATATGGTTTTTTTTCTCTTTCTGTATGAACTGTTTTAAAGTTAACATTTCAAGTTGTGGTCTCTTACATAAAGGCCAATAATAGTCACTTACATAGGTAAAATGTCACTAACAAAAATCCAATAGGACTGACTGCATTTTTTCATTATAAAGAAATTGTATTGGATTTAAGATTATTTGAAAAGAGTGAATAAAGGACTGGGACTGGTAAATATTTCTCCTGAGAACTTTTTTGTGATTAATTTATTTTCATAGAAGTTGATCTATATTGTATTAGAAGTTGGCATAAAGTAAAAATATTAATCGGAAGTGAATATAGATGAGTTGACTATAGAGATTACACTGTTTTCAAGGTTGTTTCTGAAATAATTATAATAATTATACTTTACTAGCTACAAATATAATTTTTCCACATATTACAAAATGTTTTGTATTGCCAGCAAGACATTTATATGCCCATATTTCATCCCTCTTTTTACCTCTCCACTGCTTTTCTGAAAACAGGTCTGAACCGTGAAGTTATAGCAGATGACTTGCCTCATCCTTTTGGCTTGACTCAGTACCAAGATTACATTTACTGGACAGACTGGAGCCGACGTAGCATTGAACGTGCCAACAAAACCAGTGGCCAAAACCGAACCATCATACAGGGCCATTTGGATTATGTGATGGACATCCTAGTCTTTCACTCTTCTCGGCAGGCAGGATGGAATGAATGTGCTTCCAGCAATGGGCACTGCTCGCATCTCTGTTTGGCTGTGCCAGTTGGTGGTTTTGTATGTGGATGTCCAGCCCACTACTCATTGAATACTGACAACAGGACTTGTAGTGGTAAGGTGTAATTCTCTATGAATAACTTAGAATTTGAGGAAAAAGCAGTTTGGGAACCTTATGCCATTCTTTCTGAAGTCAAAAATGTGACAGACCAAAGATAATTTTACGGGAAAAAGAGTTAATTAAAAAACAACAACAACCAAAAAAAAAAAAAACCCAGCAAATTTTTTCTTAACTGTTTTCTTGGTGATACTAACAATATTTGATGATGTGGCAAAATATTAACTCTTTTCAATTGACAATAATTTTTCTAATTGGCATAAAAAATTTCAATATATATTTAAATAATTAAAATATGTTAAACCCCAAAGTGAAACAAAGTAAATATAATTAGTTTTCATTTTTCTCTTAATGGAAATGAAGAGATATAGATAATATAAAATCAGTAGTCAAATGACATATCTTTCTGTTGAATCATAAAAATAGTCATATTCATAGAATCACCACTTTTATACATTCTCATGCATAGTAACAAGGGGAATAGTGATTAGATGTAGAATTTAAGAAAGAAGCAGATAGTGAATGGGAAAGAATTAGTAGATTTACCAAAGAGAATGGAATCCCAGAAGTATTAGATAAAATTAGTTCTTTGGAAATACTCAATGACAATTGTTTTTTAACCATAAAAAAGTAGACATTTACCCTTTTCTATGGGATATAAAACAGAAAATCCAAAGGAAAAATACATTTTTAATTTTCTTTGTTTATCATTAATTTGACTACTAAGGTAACATCATATTATAGGAATTACCTATGTATTCTGTAGGTAGATGAAGGCTTATCATAGGATTCATGGAATCACAGAAACTCAAGAGTAGGAATAGATTTCAGAGGCCATGTTGTCCAAACCAAACATAAATCAGAATCCCCTCTATAGTGTTCCCAAATAAGTGATTATCTAGCCTTTGTTTGAAGAACTCAGATGAAGAAGAAACTATTGCCTCTTGAAACAACTGATGCCATCTGGATGTCTTAAATCCAAGTTTTTGCCTTAGCAAGCACTTAAGCATGTTTTTTCATTCATTTATTTGTACTGTTTACCCATTTTGATAATTTTGCTCCTTGTGGCCAAAGCCAGTAAGCCTAAGCTTCATCCACTCACTCTCTCCTTTAAGCTTCTCTTTCTGCTCTTTAAGTTAAAATAATTATGGTTCCTTTAATTGATTTTCCTATTAGCAGAATCTTGAGACTCCTTAGTGTTTTAGGTACTATATTCCCATATTCATAGAATTCATAAATATATTCATGTATTCATATGCATCTCTTAATGTAGCCATAAGCATTTATATAGTGCATACCATGTGCCAAGCATTGTGCTAAGTGCTTTATATTTGATTTTCAAACAACTCAATGTTATAGATGCTGGTATTGTTCCCATTTTACATTTGAGGCAACTGAGGTAAACAGGTTAAGAGACTTGCCCACAAAAAAAGTAACTATCTGAGAACAGACTTGATTTCAGGCCTTCCTGACTCCAAGACTATCTTCTGCAGCACCAACTACTACATTAGGTTTTTGGCTGCTATAGAATTTATATTCAGCTTGTAGCCCACTAAAACCTGCAGATGTTTTTAGACAAACTTGTCTAATCATATTTGCTAAAAAGAATAATGGAATTAGAGACGGAGAATCTCAATCATGACTCTTATGTGAGCTTGCATCTTATGTGAAGTTGGGGCAGATTTCCCATTTTTCATCAAAAATCAGCTCATGTTCTATTTTCTTTCATTGTCTCTCCAGCTATTTTCTCTTTTTCAGATGATCTTCCACTTAATCTGCATATATTGCATATGTGCTTAGTTATTTATACATTTTCTCCCCAATGGAATTAAGGCTATTTGGAGACTGGTTTTTGCTTTTCGTTGTATCCCCCAGTATTTAAAACAGTTCCTAGTACAAAATATACTATTATTGCCTATATAGAGCAGTTGTTGAAAGGACCAAGAGACAGTGAGATATATAGAAATGGGAATCATCAGTATAGATAAAATAAATAATGGAAGTCAGTGACATCAAGTTAAAGAAAAGAGGGCTTAAGGAAAAGCTTGGAAATGAAAAAGTATCCCCACTTAATGGGGGTATCCCCTACATGGGTTTCACATGATATAAAGCCTGAAGACTGGGTGAATCATCTAGCAGGAATCTGGAGAGAACATTGTCATGTAAATTTAGATTATCAGAAGATGGATATCTGGACTGCTAAGAGATCAAGAAGAATGGTAATTGAGAAAAGATTATTGGAGTTGGCAACTGAGTGATCTTTGGTAACTTTCAGTTAAATGTTGAAATTGGAAGCTAGATTATTGTGGGGACTGAGGGGAAGATGGAGAGTGAAGAGGTGAGAGCTTTAGAAGGAACATAGATAATTTTCTCTAGTTTAACCACAAAGGGAATAAAGATACAGAACAAAAGCTTGTAAAGATGGTTATATTTTTGAAAACACTGGAAACATGAATGTTTTTGTAGATAGCAGGGAAGAAACTAGTAGGGAAAAAAATAAAGAGGGAAGGAAAGTGGAGGCAATTTGCTAGAGAAATTGAGAAGGGTATATGAGATCAAGGGTGAATGAGGAGAACTTGGGAAGAAGATCCATTTCTTTGAAGTGCGTGAAGGTGGAGACATTAAATGTTTGAGAGATTAGGAATAAGAGTGCTTCTTGGTGAATGGTTTCAGTTTTTTCAGTTAAGGATGAGGTGATGTTTTCAGCTTAGTGAGTGGAAGAAAAGGGTACCATAGGAGATTTGAGGATTTGAAATAACTGCTGTGGAAAGTGGGGTAGCATCAATTATAGCAGCACAATATTTGTCTTGTTGTAGTGTGGTCCTAGTTGAAAGCATTCCAGTTGTTGCCCCTAAAGACTAGGATGCTTCTCCTGAGGTTCACAGAATATTTAATGGTCTTATCTGTCACTATCTCTTGAGTGTTTCTTCATTTAAAGACCTTCATTTCAAAATACTTAGAATTATACAGTCTCAGGGATATGTGGACCTTTTATTTCACTTAGGCTTCTTTACCGTGACTTCCTAAGAAAGTAGTACTATTGGTAGAAATATTTCATATTTTTCAAGAACTTCTAAAAAGGAAATGAAGAAATTTGTCATTTGCTACAATCTAGCCATTGATATTGCCTGCATAACATATGATTTTTAATCATCTCCAAAAGAAATTGTCTGTACTAAAAACCAAATAAAGTAAAAGCTGACTTCATTAGCTAATGAATTCTATGAATATTCAGATAAACTAAAGGTGTATAGAAATTAAGGGAAAAAGCAGTGCAGTTAAATCAAATAAACAATTATTTCTGTGTTCTTAAGAGAACATTTGGGGGGCAGCTAAGTGGCACAGTGGATAGAGCACCAGCCCTGACTGAATTCAGGAGGACCCGAGTTCAAATGTGGTCTCAGACACTTAACTCTTCCTAGCTGTGTGACCCTGGGCAAGTCACTTAACCCCAGCCTCGGGGGGGGGGGGGGGGGGAAGAACATTCACTTTGTACCTAGAGTTCAGGTGATATTTGTATGATTATTTCAATATAATTCAAAGAAATATTTTTAAAAGTACTGCTTTGTACTGGTACTGGGGCTATAGAGATGAAAAGCAACTTCTTCTCAAAGCACAGTCTAATAGAGAGGGGAAAAGACTTGTACAAGTAAACATTATATGGATCTGAATATAAGAGAAAACTGACTTCAGTGTCAGATACATTTGAATGCCTTTGGGAAGCCAGAGAAAGACAAAGACAGAAGAGTTAGGAAAAAAAGATGATATCCTGAAGAAGGATTTCATGCTGTTTCACCATAGCCTAGATTTTTCTGAGAAGGGCAGAGTGAAAGATACCTCTGCTCTTCCAAGGAATAAACACTCAAAATAATTAAGCATTGTATCAGACATTGAGTTTTTTGGGGAAAAGGAATGAGAAGGAAGGGAAAATATTAGACCTTTTTAGAGGAGAATACAGTTATTCAATTTTCATGGTTTTGTTGTTGTTGTAAGTATTTTTTTTTTTGAGGACATAGAGTAAATGACTTGTCTAAGTTTGTGGCAGAACCAGGAGTAGAACTTAAGCCTCATGACTCTGTTTGATCATCTCAACACTTTTGATTATATATTGATATACCCCTATCCACTTAAAATGATTCTGGCTCTCATAAAGAAGTATAAAATTTGTAACTTTTTTTTCTGAGGTTTTTGTGGGCCTGCTTAAGTCTTGATTACACTAAGCATTTTTGAATAAGTTCATACTTTGTCCTGTGCCTCAACTTCTGCTTCCCTTCCTAGTACACACATAGTGGAAGAAAACCCAGATTCACAATATCACTTCCTTATTCCCTCTTCCCCTTCCACATCCTGGAATTGACCAAAATTTATATGATATAACATTCCTAATAGTATTCACATTGGCCTGATTCTTCCAGTGGAATATTATAGAGTTCTTTTTTTTTTTTTTCCCTTTCTTTAAGCTCCTACCACTTTCCTGCTCTTCAGTCAGAAGAATGCCATCAACCGCATGGTAATAGATGAACAACAGAGTCCTGATATTATCCTCCCTATACACAGTCTACGGAATGTTCGAGCCATTGACTATGACCCTTTGGACAAACAACTTTATTGGATTGACTCACGACAAAATATGATTCGAAAGGCACAAGAAGATGGTAGCCAGGTAATTGAAGAACTTGGCTCAAACTTTAAAGACTTCTAGAAGAGTTTCCCTCTTTAACTAGACCCAATTACTGTCCTTGCCATCTTGTGCATTATGGGCCCCTTTTATTCTCTTTTCTTGCTACCTTTTCCTACCCTCATATGTGTTCAAAGATAGACATATATATGTATTCATTTCTTTTAAGTGTTTATTTCTTTTCTTGATCCAGAGGGCAAAAAAGCTTTCCAACTAAAACTAATAAAAGTAGAAGTATTTAATAGATAGTGCTGCAATCTTTTAAGTTTTTAGTATATGTTTGTGATTACAGTAATATGGTAAGATGTGATAAAAAGTCATGGCATGCTTATACAAACCATTGCTTTATCTATACTAAACACGGACCATTAATACTAACTGACTTTGTGGAGCTTAAGTAACTATATTTATTATCTGTTAACTTAGTCATAGCTCTGACTGAGAGAAAGTTGGGTAAAGTCCTTAAAAAAATCAGAAAGTGGACTGTGTTTAGGGATGAATAAATTAGGGCTGAGATCATTGAAGCATTTTTTTTTTCAAAGCCTTAGGTGTTTTGGGAAAGGACTAATAGAGTAATAACTAGTGATCAAAACTGTAGCAGTGTTATATCCCCTCACATGGTTGTACTTCTATAGATATATATTTAGAGAAATCAGTCCTGTGAAATAGCAAGCTAGCCCACTGGCATGGACTGAAGTAAGATTCATCTACTCCCCAAACTCTGTATTGCTCAGTTTTATAAATACTGCTGTTTTGTGACACTGAATTTTGTATAAATGAATTTGATTTCCTGGGCTAAGGCTAACTGACAAATGACAGCCTAGCATTTAGAGAATAGTTCTTCCCAAGCTATGACGTTAAGGGCAAATAATACCATTATTAATATATTCTCAACTCTCTATTGTACCTTACAGGGAATGTCTTGGATTGGGCAACTTAGTATTACATATTGATCATTGAGAGAATTAGTTCATTCTTGTGGTCAGCCATTCCTATAGGTTAATAGTTAACTAGATGAAGCTGCCCCAGGATTGTCTAATTTTCAACCTAATATCATTTGTGTAAAAGTCTTTTGCCCTTCTTTTCTAAAGGGTCTTACTGTGGTTGTGAGCTCAGTTCCAAATCAGAATGTGGAGATGCAGCCCTATGACCTCAGCATTGACATTTATAGCCGCTACATCTATTGGACTTGTGAGGCCACTAATGTTATTAATGTAACAAGGCTGGATGGAAGACCTGTTGGAGTGGTTCTCAAAGGAGAGCAAGACCGACCTCGAGCCATCATGGTAAACCCAGAGAAAGGGTACGTTATGTAAAAAGCATATTAGAAATTCAGTGGGAATATTTTCATTGTGGATAGAGTGAAGAGAGTATGAGAGTTTTGAAGTAAGCAAATTGTAAAAGGATATATACTTAATTATAGGTACTAAAACTTGGTAATTGAAGCAAAAAGTAATCCTTCTAACTATCACCCTTTTGTGTGTGTGCACACGTGGGTGCTTGTGTGTGGGGGGGTTATATGATCACAAAAGTTAATTATGTGTATTAAAGTTTGATCTTAATGCCATAGAATGATAATTCAGAATCTCTTCAGAATTTGTGATGTTCAGACAGAAACTAGATAAAAGTTAACTTTGATTTATGAAAAATAAGTTTGCAAAGCAAAAGAAACTTGCAAACACAAAAATAATGCTTTAAACTACTTATTTAAAAGAATATATTTTTTTTTTAAATTCTGGCCCTAATTTTGTTTCTGTGAAAAGATCTTGTTTATGTCTTTTCTTGAACCTTCCTTCTACTTTTTGACAAATAAGTATAGTTAAAGGAAAAAAATCTACATAATATGTACAAAATTGTATACTTCTGTAGCTTATATTCATTCCCTCTGTCAGTAGGCAGGTAATGCACATCATCAGAAGTCTTTTGGAAATGTGGTTGATTATTTCATTGATCAAAAGGCTTAAGTTTTTCACAGATATTTCTTTTAATCTCACTGTCCTTAAATAAATTATTTTCCTGATTCTCACTTCACTCTTTATCAATTCACTGCTTAGGATTCTCTGAAAACCTGCATCATTTCTTAGAGAACAATAATATTCCAATACATTTATATACCACAGTTTTGTTCAGTGATTCTTCTGTTGTTTTTGTGGCACACTAACGTATTCTCTTAGATTCTCATTGTTTTCTTCTCTTTTTCCCATCTCCCATAATCCCTTTTTCAAGATCAAGATATTTATTTTGTTTGTAACTGTTTCCTTCTTTATCTTCCCTCAACTACTCCCTCATTTTCATGTATTTTCCTGATGAGTATGATGTATTTCTATATCAAATTGAATGTTTATATGGATGTTTAGTCCTCCTTTTCAGATAGGAATGCAGTTCATCTTCTTCCTAATTTGTATATTCTCTTTGTTATGTACACTTTGCTATTCTGAGGATAGCAAGCTTTTATCTCATTCTTCCTCTTTTCCATACAGGTGAATTCTTTTCATTCTTCCTTTTCTTTTTCCTCTTTAAATTCTCAGATCAGAACCAGTCTACCACCCTCATTACCTCTATTTTTTAAAAAGTTAACTTAATCTTGCTCTTTGAAGATGTTAAGGTCCTGAAGGGACATTTTTCCCTTTTCCTTCTATTAGAATGTTGTCACTACATCATCATATTGTTCTTTCCAAATACTCAAATAAATGTACCTTTTTAGGTTTCTTTTTATTCTAGTATTTCTACTTTAGAGTTCTACTCACTTTTGGTCTTTTCATCAGAAATGCTTGCAAGTCTTCTGTTTCATTAGAGTACTCCTCCCCTCCTCTCAAACAGTATTATATTCAGCTTTGTAGGATAATGTATTGTTCATTTTAAGTCTACTTCTTTTGCCATCAGAAATATTTTATTTAAAGATCCCTTATTGTTTAGCCAGGTCATCTGTAATTTTGCTTGGAATCCATTGGTACCTAAACTGCTTATAGTATTGTTTTTCTTTGATGTGAAAAGTCTGGATTTTGGGCTGTAACATACCTGAGAATTTGGGATTTTTTTGTTTCTTTTAGGAGGTGATTAGTGAATTATTTTCTGTCTTAGTGCCCTCTAATTAATAGATCTGGGCAATTTTCGTTCACAATTTTTTTCAAATATCTTGTCTAAGTTGTTTGAAAAATTATGATTTTAGGAGATTTTAGTGATTCGTAAGTTACCTCTCTTTGATCTCATTCCCATATCAGTTATTTTTGATATCAGATTTATTTTTTTATTTTTTATTTTTTAATCTTTTGACTTGATTTTAATATTTCCTTCTGATCTATGAAGTTTTTAATTTTAGTTTGATTTAGTTTTCAGGGGTTTTCTTTTAAAAATAAAGAAGGCTACTTATTTTCATTGGGTTTTTTGTTTGTTTTCTTCTAGAGCTTTTATTTCTTCCACATACGCATGATTTTGGAGAATCAGGTTTTCCTTTGAAGCTCTTCGTATAGTTATTAAGGAGTTTACCAGATGCTTTGGATAGTTGTTTCTATACCTAAAACATCTAGCAAGTTAATTATAAATCTGATCTATTTACTAAAGCAGAGCTCTTAAGGCCATCTACTAGTCTATAGTTTTGTTATCCTAATTTGTTGAGCCTATGAAAATAGTAAAAATTCATTTCTATCTTTAAAAAAAAAAAAAAGTATTAACTCACATTAGTGAGGTTTTGGTTATATTTGTATCAATATAATTTTTTATTTTTATGACTTTTTTCCATTTTTTCCCTTTAGGTATATGTACTTTACCAATCTTCAAGAAAGATCTCCCAAAATTGAGAGGGCTGCTTTGGATGGAACAGAAAGAGAGGTCCTTTTTTTCAGTGGCTTAAGTAAACCTATAGCTTTAGCTCTTGACAGCCGCTTGGGCAAACTGTTTTGGGCAGATTCAGATCTCCGGCGAATTGAAAGTAGTGATCTCTCAGGTACCCAAGAATAGTATTTCTGAATGATTTAATCTGGGGAGTCTCACTTTCTTCACACCTCCTTTCTTTTTTTTTTTTTTTTTCTTAATTCTGATTTGAAATGTTAGAAACCTTTAAAGCAAGCTTTGCCCAGCTTAATTAAACAACACGCAAATAAATAATAAATTAAACATAATCCTTTGCACATAGTAAGTGCTTGATAAATTTTTTATTCATTCAGAATAATTATGTACAATTTTTTTTATTGGTCTCTTCTGGCATGCTTCCAGTGATATCAGAATTAATCAATAACAACCACATAGTATTTTGTACATGCAAAATTCATTGTTATTGCTATTGTCATTATGTTTGTCAGTTTTGGCCAACGTTGTATAATATTCATTCTTTCATTTCCTGAAAGCCAGATATTTGTTGCTAGGATGAATCAATTTAGTTTTTCTTTGCCTGATCATTTTTTAGTATCTCTTTTTAGCTTATTGTAGATTTGTTGCTTTTTACCTAGAGAATGGAATTCATTGATTCCAGCAACTTTTTCTTCATTGTGGCTTTGATATCCTTGAATATGGGGGGGAAAGTCCTTACCCAGAGATCTTCCAGCAAAAAAGCATGGAATTTAGAAACAAGTGATGTGATGGTACATTTAAGAGAACCCTTGATAGTCAATTAAAAACTAATCAAAACAGTTAACAATTTTAAAGTTGTAGTATTTAAATCAAACTCACAAATGACCAGTATTTCTTTATATTACCAACAAAAACCAGCAGCTAGAGCTAGAGAAATTCCATTAAAAATAATAGAAGGCAATATAAAATAATTAGGACCTATCAAAACATATCTAGGAATTGTATAAACACAATTACAAAAACACTTCTCATACAAATTAAAAATATATATATTCTTATTTCATACCATCCCAGTCAGGGATAATAATAAAGAATTATTTTCTAGAGCTAGAAAAAAATAATAAAATTTATCTGGAGGAACAAAACATCAAGAGTATCTGTGAAAAATATGTGAAAGAGTACCAATTATCAAACTATACTACAAAGCAGTAATCATCAGTACATTGTAGTGTTGAATAAGAATAGAATGATTGATCAGTGGAATAGATGAATAATGTAATATATAGAAATAAAAGACTATAGTAAATTATTGTTTGATAAACCCTATGTTCCAAACTTTTGGGACAAGAACTTGTTATTTGACAAAAACTTCTGGGAAAACTGGGAAGTAGTTTGGCAGAAACTAGGCATAGACCACAACTCCCACCTTATTACCAAGATAAACTCATGGTTTATTAGGTACATGATTTAGATATATCAGATTTTGATAAAAATAAATTAAAGAAGCATGGGAAAATTTTATGTCAGATCTGTAGATAAGGAAAAGTTCATGACCAAACAAGAGGTAGGCTCTTGGGAAGCAAACTAGATACTTTTGATTGCATGAAATTTAAAAATTCTTGCACAAATAAAACCAATGCTGTCAAGATTAGAAATAAAGCAGGAAACTTGAGGGGGAGAGGGGGTTCATTGCAAAGAGGGTTTACTGAGAAAGGTCTCATTTCTTATATCTAGGGTACTTGAGTTACACTTATAAAAAATAACAGCCATTCCCCAACTGATAAACATTCAAAGAATGTTAACAGTAAATTTTCAAAAGAAGAAATTAAAACTGAATACCTATGAAAAAATGCTCTAAATCACTAGTAGAGAATTGCAAATTAAAGCTACTCTGAAGTGCCACCTCATATCTATCAAATTGGCTAACATGACAGAAAAGAAAAATGACAAATAATGGAGGGGATGTAGAATCATCACTGTTGATGAAATTGTGAACTATTCCAGTGATTTTGGGGAATTATGCTTAAAATTATCCTATGAAACTGTACATAATCCATTGACCCAGCAAAGCCACTATTAGGTCTTTACCCTAAAGAGATGAAAGAAAAAGGAAGTGGTCCTATTTGAACAGAAATATTTATAGCAGCTTTTTTTGTGGTGGGAAAGAACTGGAAATGAAGGGGATGCTCATCAATTGGAGAAATGGCTGAACAAATCATGATATAGGATTGTTATGGAATACTAATATGCTATAAGAAATGATAAATAGGATGATTTCAGAAAAACCAGAGAAGACGTAAATGAAATGAATTAGAGAAAGAAAGAGGCTCTGTCAATGAAGCACTCTTCAAAGAATTTGCCCAGAAATGGAAACCTTAAGAGACTGTTCATCAGGGTACTTTGTTTTGGTTTATGTTATCCGTACATTGTTTTCTTTATGTTTAAAAGAAAAAAATAAAATTGATTGGGAAAAAAATCTAACTACAGTGAAGATTATTGATAAGTAGATTTTGGTTCAGTATAAAGAAGAATCTTGTCAGAGTCTTTTTTCCTTTTGTTTTGTTTTTAGCAGTGGAATGGACTGCCTCATTAACTATTGAATTCTCCATCATTTTAGAAGTATTTAAGCTTAATGACCATTTTTCTGAGATGTTGTAAAAGATATTTCTTCATTTGGATAGAGGTAGATAAACTGTTAGGTTGTTTTCCACTCTGATTTGAAGAAAATAATATTAAGAAGTTTGTGTCATTGATTTGGTATTTCATGTAATTACTAGCATTTTTAAAACTTTATTAAAATGCATGTCATCTTTTCAACTAGATTTTTAAGTTCCCATAGTACTTGGTTTAATGCTACACATATAATAATAATAGAATTTCAATGCATGTGTTTAAATGAATTTTACTTAAATTGTTTCTGTGTGGTTTGTTTTACTAAGGTGCCAATCGAATAGTTTTAGAAGATTCCAATATCTTGCAGCCTGTGGGACTGACTGTTTTTGAAAATTGGCTGTACTGGATTGATAGGCAGCAGCAAATGATTGAAAAAATTGACATGACTGGTCGTGAGGGGAGGACCAAAGTCCAGGCTCGAATTGCCCAACTCAGTGACATTCATGCTGTAAAGGAACTAAATCTTCTAGAATATAGTAAGTAGCTAATGTGGTTGCTGACCTTGTACTTTTGAAGATTATATTAAAGTAGTATCCAGGTCCCTTGGTAGAATACTGTTAGCATAATTAGTAAGGAAACCATTTGCTCATTCTATATTGGCAAATGTTATAATGATTCATTCATGAAAACCCTTTGTTGGGTTTCCTGCCTCACCTAGCCCAATACAGAAAACCACAAATCTTCCTGATTTTGATACCACTTCTCTATCCATTACCAAAATCATATTCTCTTATGCTACTATCTCCTCTTCATAAAAGAGAAAATTTGTATTTTGTGAACATTTTTGCAAGATTAAGAGTAATTTTTTAAACAATTCTTAATTGCAAGGGATCATTAAGAGACAAAATGTGAATGCTAAAGCAGTCTTAGCAAATTATGTCTTACTAAATATATAAAAACATCTCACCTTTTTATAATACTTTCTGAAAGGTGCTTTATTCATAACATTGTGAATAGTGTTGTAGTGCAATTATTATTATCCTCACTTTACAGATGAGGAAACTGAAGCTCTGAGGGTTTTAAATGACTTACAAAGCAACTAAATATGTTGGGACAGTATTCTAACCCACATCTCTTGACTTGTAAGGCCAACATTCTTTCCACTATTCCACATCGTTTATCACTAAAAAGTTACATTATAACTTAAGTAAAACAAGAACATAAAAGGTATTTGTTCTCTTCCTCCAATTCTGTACTTTCCCCTCAAAATTGTTCTAAGAAAAACATGCAGAGAAGATCTAATACTATAATAATTCACTTCTGGGGATTCAGAATTTGATTAATGAAAGGTGCTGCACTTTTAGTAATTAATAATGTTATTTCAAATATTCACTGGAAGTTTTTTTGTTTTGTTTTGTTTTGTTTTCGTTGTTTATTTTTCCTGAGACAATTGGGGTTAAGTGACTTTCCCAGGTCACACAACTAGGAAGTGTTAAATAACTGAGTCTAGATTTGAACTCAGGTAGGTCTTCCTGACTTCAGGGCTGATGTTCTAGCTACTATACCTTGTAGCTGCTCCCCTACCCCCACTGGAGTTTTTTTAAAAATAGTAGTGGTATCTCTTCTTCCATAAATAAACTTTTGTTTCTCATAACTCATATAAACATAAAAGTGACTGGTAATACTATGTATTAACAATGTAATTAGTGATCAACAAAACAAAGACTGAGATTTACTTTATGTCATCTGGGAGAAACGTCACAGCCAAAGTCATCTTTAATTGTCACTACAATTGTTGACTTCGCATTCATTAATCAGTCTCACCATTCATTTCTCTCATTCCATAAGTTAAAATTTTCCTCCCAAATATTTTTTTGCTTTTTTTTTTTCCTCTTAAAGTCATTTCTCTCAGAAAATAAGGTTTTTTTTAGCCTTCTCTGTCCTTTCTTCTGCTATTGCAATTCATATCCTCATCAGGACAATACTTAAACTCAGTTTCCTCAAAGAATAACATGTAAGCTTTAGGTTTCTAACATTCTAGTACTTCTTACACATACTGTGGCAGAATGTTTTGTTTTTGAGGGAGGGACTTTTGAAGTTCATTTGAAGTTACATTTGTGTGCATGTTGTTTCCATAAGAAGAGTGTAAGTTCCTTGAAGTCAGAGATTGTTTTATTTTGGCCTTTGTATCCATAGAATTTGGTATGTTTTTAGGCAAATGGCTGCTTTAGTAATTACTACACTGACGTGTGCCAAACATTTTTTATGTTGACAGTGAATTGCCTGTAGTTTATATAATGTAAGTCAAAAGAGAGAGAGAACACCTTAGTTTAGATAGAAATCTTTGCTATTTAAAAAAATAATGATAGGTATTTGTTTTTTTAGTAGCTAAGGAAAAAGTAAACATTTCTTAGAGATAAAACTGAGTTTCTTATATCTACTTGTGTTGATAGATTTGGATTTTTCTTTTTAATTTATAGGACAGCATCCATGTTCTCAGGATAATGGTGGTTGTTCACATATTTGTCTTGTGAAAGGAGATGGTACAACAAGGTGTTCTTGTCCAATGCATCTGGTACTACTTCAGGATGAACTGTCTTGTGGAGGTAGGCCTTTGGATTACTGTAATCACCCCAAAGAAAAGAAGTAAATGCTCACTGTATCCCCTAGCTCATTTTGAACATTGCCTCTGATTGTCTAGTAAGTGAACTCAGTCATAAATTAAGTAGATATTTATTGTATGCTCAACATAATTGTTCTAGGGTTAGGATATGAATTGGCCTTATGATTTCATTGGTATAAAGAACTCTAATATTAGGTAATTCCCTTACACTAAATGCCAGTCATCACTGTCTCTTACTTACAGCATTAGATAGTTGTTTAGAGAACTAAGAAGTCAAATGATTTGCTCAAATTCATACATAACCAATATGTATTAGAAGCAAGACTTAAATTTAGGGCTTCTTGTCACCGAAAGCAGCTCTCTTTCCACTATAGCAGGACTTCTTAAACTTTTTTTCACTCATAATATCTTTTTCCCCATGAAATGTTTTTGTGACTCCAGGTATGGAGGTATATAAAATAGGTATACAAATCAAACATTTACTGATAATAAACCATAATTTTGTGACCCCCACATTCAATTATGAGACTTCATATGCAGTTGCTAATCACAGTTTAAGAAGTTGGACACTATACCATGCTACCTCTTTTGTGTACCAAGTATGTTGATGTTCCAAGGCTGGAATTATCAACATAAAAGAGTCCTAAGCTTTAAAACTTCTAGAATAAAAAATAAATTCTTGGGATTAAGGTGGCATCAGACTCTGAATATAAATAAAAAAAAAAAAAGTAACAATGAATTATTCCACTCTAGCAGTCTCAGCCCACTGTTATGTAGAATTACTTTTATATTTAGGAAAATATCCAAAAGAAGGAAAAACTGTTCCAGTTAAATCTGAAGGCTATCCAAGCATACTCCTCCTAGACCACAGAATCAGATGTGAGTCTTTGAAAACACTTCCTGTTTTGGGCTTTTTGTTGCTAGAACAGGTTTGGGGACTAGTAACAGCATTATGTTTTTAAAACACCTATTAAACAGTAATTTCTCTCCACCCTCCTCCCTCCCCATTAACTTTATAGATAGTTATAGATGAAAGCTTAAAGTACAGAGAAGGTCTGAAACATCATTTCTTGTTTCTGAGGCTAGTTTCAAAACACTAGAAAAAATTAACCACCAGACAAAAATCCTTTTTTAGCCAACTCTGTAAGCATAAGGATGAAATTATATCCATAAATAAATATGAGAAAAACAGTGTGCTCAGGATTATTTTTTCTAAAACCAATGTTATGAGTATTATTCAACCTGGGGCAGAAAAAGAGAATGAAAGAGATTCCCTATTTTTGTATCATCTTTCCCTCCTTATCTCGGGCAACCCCAAAAAATCTTCTATTTATAGAAAGCCTGTGCCATTTTTTTCTATCACTAGTGGAGCTGCCTTTGTAGAGAGCCATTCCCCCTTAAAGCTGGCTTAAATCCTTTTTATAATATATTTGCCTTCAAGTGTGGGAAAAGCCTGAAACAAATTTATCAGGTAGGGTTAAATGTAGTCTCTGCAGTGTCTCCTCTTTATCCTTTTTTGGATGACCCTGTTTTTACCTGATCACTGAGGCCTCAGAATAGAGAAGTAATTAACTGTCTTTATCCTGAGGCAGTAACATCCTTTTGAATTTCACTGAGAAATGTTCCTTTTGTTAAACATCACCGGATGCTTTTATTCTGAGTGCAAAGAAGTGGAGAGACCACTCTTTGGCAACATTCTGACCAAAATGACAAGTAGCTAAAGGAGCCAATTTCCAGTATTTAAAATATATGTGTTATGTGGAGGCAGGGCAAGGATTATGGAATAGTAAATACAAATTTGTTATTTTGAAATTCTTTTAAGACAGTTATTAGGAAAGGCCTAGATAGTTCTTTAGGGCACTAAAAACTTTTTTATTTCCTTAGCTATTTTATGGTAGCTAATATAGGTAATTATTTCTTTTAGACTCTATGTCCCAAATGAAAAAAACAACAAGGGAAAAAATAAGAGCTATGGTCTTGTTGATCTCTAATAGGAATTAGTAGTAAGTAATAAAAGGTCTACTAGATAATGCTGTGACATCAGTGGTAATCATCCTATGCCTCATTAAAATTGCAGTTTAAAAATTTTCACTTTGAATTCTGAGAGAAATAAGCTATAATAAAGGATACTTAGTTGCTGGGTAAGTTACATCAAACAACTTTGGTTTAAGGGAAAATAGAATTTTTCTTAAGAAATTATATACAGTGTATCATTTATTTATAGATTTGGTGCTTTAGGATAGACATTAGAAAGAGTCACCACAAAAAAAAGCATGTAAGTAAATATAAGGTTTTGGTTCCAGGATTGACACAGAATTAAAAAAAAAATTGGGGGGCTCCTGAACAATCTTCAGTGTGGTTAACTTTCTGTAACAGAACAGTTCACTTAACCTCAGCTAGGCAGCTCTCTTAAGACAGTAAATCTTAGAAACAATACATAAGATATAAATGGATAATCAATTTAAGACAATAAATCAGAGATGCTATCCTGCATTAATTCCCATTAATGCATATGTTTTCATATTGAGAGTTCTCTACATTGATAAAATTACAGATGTGGACTAAAAAAAATAAATCTGCTCCATTGTCTAATATAGTACTATGTTCCACATATTGAGCACTTAATAAATGTTAGTCAAAACTCTCAAATTCATCCTCTCATGCCTATTCTTACTACCCTACTGCATGCAGGAGCTCATTACCTAATATATGTCTTGCTTAAAAAACGTCCTTGCTGGTCTCTCTGATTTTGTCTTGCCCTCTCCAAAGAGATTTTCCTTAAGTGCTTTTTTCATGTTAATCTCATGTTCAAAAGTATTCATTTGTTCCTTGCCCCTCTTTCCTTCTCCCTTTCTGAACTTACCTAGTATTTTTAAGTGTGGTACTATTCTTGTAATCCACCATAGTTTACAAATTTAGTATCATCCTCAACTCTTTAATTTTAATCACCACACCTATACAGTTAGTTGCCAAATAGTAGTCTCCTTCTTACTACTCACACTATCACCACATAATTTAGACTGTTATCATCTCTTACCAGTAACTTCTAATCCGTCTCCCTGTGTATCCTCCATAGGGATGCCAAAGTGATTTTCCTCAAGTTCAAGTCTGACAATATCATCCATCTGCTTGGTAAACTCACATCCCACACCTTTCTTCCCTTTTAGTTCTTTCACATATTCTACAATCCAGCCTTGCTCTCCTATTCTCTGTTCCACATGTAGAGCACTGCATCTATCTTCATTTTTTGCTTTGGTTTTCCCCTGTGCCTGGAATACTCTCCTTTCTGACCTCTGCTGCTGAAATGCCACATTCTAGTTGAAGCCTTTCTAGATCCCCCAGCTGCTTGTGTGCTCCCTTGCTCCCTTGCAAAGTTGTATTATACATATATTTTAATTAGTGAACCAGTAATCATTTGTTTAACATTGACTATGTGTCAGATACTGTGCTAAGTGCTGGGGAAAATAAAACAGTTCCTATTCTCAGTGAGTTTACATTCCATTGAGGAAGACAGTTCACATACATAAGCATATACATTGGCAAGTACCTGGAACTTAAGTGGATATCCATCAGTTGGGTAGTGGCTGAATAAGTTTTGGTATATGAATGTAATAGAATATTATTGTTCTAGAAGAAATGATCAAGATTATTTCAGAAAAGCCTGGGAAGACTTATATGAACTGATGCTAAGTGAAGTGAATAGAACCAAGAGAAATTGTACACAATAACAAGATTATAGGATGATCAACTGTGATGGACTTGGCTCTTTTCAACAATGAAATGATTCAAGGCAGTTCCAATAGACTTGTGCTATCTGTTCCAGAAAACTGTAGAGACTAAATGTAGATCAAAGCATAGTATTTTCACCTTTTGTTGTTGTTGTTTGCTTGTGTTTTTTTCGTTCTTGTTTTTTCCCTTTTGATGTGATTTTTCTTATGCAGCATCATAAATATGTAAATATAAGAAGACGTGCAGGTATTTACCCTATATCATATTGCTTGCTGTCTTGGGGCGGGGAGAGGGAGAAAGGAAGAAAAATTTGGAACACAAAGTTTTGCAAAAGTTACTGTTGAAAACTCTTTGGATAAATTTGGAAAAATAAAATAATATTAACAAGTTATAAAGCATATACACAATATAAAATCAATACAAGTAGTGAAATGTAAGGGAGATAGAGAATACTTAAAGTTTGGATCAAAAAAGACTTTGTGTAGAAGGTGGTATTTAAGCTTGAAGAGAGATGAAAATGAAAAGTACTTGCTAGGCATGGGAAACATCCAGTACAAAAGTAGACATTGTATGGAGTATCTTGTATGAAAAAGAAATGGTGTGTGTTTGTGGGGGGATGGAGATGATGGTTTCTCTGTTAGAATGTAAGTTACATGAAATGAGGAATTTTTTTTGTCTTTGTTAGACTGAGCATTTATAAGTGCCTAGCAAAAAGTGAGTTTTGAATAAAGGCTTTTTAAAAAAATTGATTCAAGGCCCTCCATAATCTGATCCTTTCCTCTTGATCAAATATTCTTATTTCAGATTACTCTGAAACATTTACACATTGTTTTAATCTGTCTGGTGTCCTCATTATCCTATCAATGTGCCATGTTTATTGCTGCTTCTACTCATATTTCTTTTTTTTTTTTTAATTTTAAAAAGTGGTGTATGTGAAAGCCTTACTTCTTTTTATAAATTTATTATTTTTTTAATTGCAATTTTTAACTGTGAAAATTTTTTTCTTAAAAGTATTTTATGTTCTTTCAATTACATGTAAAGATTGTTTTCAATATTCATTTTTATAAGATTTTTGAGTTTCAATTTTTTCTTCTTTCTTCCCTTTATCCCTTTTCCAAGACAACAAGCAATCTCATATAGGTTGTACATGTATAATCATATTAAATATTTTGACATTAGTCCTATTGTAATATAAGAATCAGAACAAAAAGGAAAAAACATGAAAGAAAAAAAATGAAATTGTATGCTTTGGTCTGCATTCAGACTCCATAGTCTTTCTTTGGATATGGATAGTATTTTCCATCACAGATCTTTTGGAATTGTCTTCTATCACTGTATTGCTAGGAAGAGCTAAATCTTTCATAGTTGATAATTATACAGTGTTGCTGTTACTGTGCACAATGTTGTCCCAGTTATGCTCATTTTACTTTGCATTGGTTCATTTAAGTCTTCCCATGTTTTTCTGAAATCATCCTGCTTGTCATTTCTTATGACACATTAGTATTCCATCACACTCCTATACCACAACTCGTTCAGTCATTCCCTAATTGATGGGTGTCCCCTCCTTTTTCAATTCTTTGCCACTATAAAAAAATATTGTTATAAATATTTTTGTACATATATATTTCTTTTTAATAAAATCTCTTTGCAATAAAGAAAACTAGTATTACTGAATCGAAAGGTGTGTACAATTTCATAACCCTCTGAGCATGGTTCCAAATTGGTCTCTAATATCATTGGAGTAGTTTGCAACCCATCAATAGTGTATTTGTGTCCATAGGATTTCACATTTCTTCCAGCATTTTATTGTCATTTTCCTTTTCTGTCATATTAACCAATCCGATAGCCAATGAGGAAGTAGTACTTAAGAATAGTTTTAGTGTGCATTTCTCTTAATTATTAATTATTTAGAACATTTAATAGGTATTCATTGCTTTGATTTCTTTTTTTGAAAACTGCCTGTTCATATTTTTTGACCATTTATCAGTTGAGGATTGGCTGTAATTTTTTTTTCCTGAGACAGTTGGGGTTTAAGTGACTTGCCCAGAATCACATAGCTAGGAAGTTTTAGGTGTCTGAGACCAGATTTGAATTCAGGTCCTTCTGACTTCAGAGCTGGTGCTCTACTGCGATATCTAGCTGCTCCACTGGCTGTTATTTTTATAAATTTAGTATATATGTTGAAGAAATGAGGCCTTTAACAGAGAAACTTGCCATTGAAAAAATTCCCTCTTTCCCCTAGTTTTTTGTTTTCCTTCTAATTTTGATAGCAGTAGTTTTGTTTGTGCAAAAATCTTTAAAGTTCAAGTAATTATGATCATCCATTTTACTTCCTGTGATACTCTCTTACTCTTGCACTCACTCTTACTCTCTTGTTTGAGAGAAATTCTTCCCTTATTTATTTATATGACAAGTAAAATTTTCTAGGCTCTCTAATTTGCTTTATGATGTCACTCTTAATGTCTAAATCATGTGTCTATTTTGATCTTATTTTATGTACAGCATCATATATTAGCTGTACCTAGTTTCTGACAATCTATTTTTCAATTTTCCCAGCAAATTTTTTTTTTCAAATAGTGAGTTCTTCCTCCAAAAACCATGGATCTTTTGGTTTATCAAGCAGTAGATTGCTGTGGTCATTTACTACTATATATTGTGTACCTAGTAGTAATTTTTTTTTCTCTCCTTCATTCTGTTCATTTGAAGAGCCTCCAACATGCTCCCCTCAGCAGTTCACATGTTTCACGGGAGAGATTGATTGCATCCCTGTGGCTTGGCGATGCGATGGATTCACTGAATGTGAAGATCACAGTGATGAGTTAAATTGTCCTGTCTGCTCAGAATCCCAGTTTCAGTGTGCTAGTGGGCAGTGCATTGATGGTGTCCTTCGATGCAATGGAGATGCCAATTGCCAAGACAAGTCAGATGAGAAGAACTGTGAAGGTAAAATATTTTTCAGTGCATGTCAAAAGCATGTTTTTGAAAATTTTGGAATCCTTTTCCTTCGAATTAATTATTTTGATTAGGTTTTGAGTGCTTTGTACTAAATTATTTCTGAGCATAATACTTCAAAAGGTATTTTCTTTCTTTTCTCAAGCATGAAAAAAACAAATTGTTCTGTGTAATTGTTATCAAAAATTAAAAATGGGACTAGGAAAAAAAGAGGGATGTCTAGAGTCTGCAGTTGAAAAGGGACTTAATTTTTGGCCAAGACACTGAATTTGTGGTATTCAATCCTTGAGAAGATTAAACATTCCACTTACTTTTGTCATTCCCTCTCTCCCTTTAATATAACTAAAAACTAGCTCTCTTTAGCAGAAACAGCATTGAAAACAGAAGTTGAATAAAAACAAAATGGGAAATTATTGATTGATTTATTTTCATTCTGTTCATTCCTATATATTCTCATTCCACCTATGAAAATACTATGGAGTTTTTCTCAGGTCACTTCTATTAATATAACTGCTTTTTCTTTGCACTCCCTGAATACATGTTTCAGAATTTTTGCCAGATTCTGTTTTAAATAATTGTGACAATTTTTTTGCATTTTGTCTAGTGCTTTGTTTAATTGATCAGTTCCGTTGTACCAATGGACAATGCATTGGAAAGCACAAGAAATGTGATAATAATGTGGACTGCAGTGACAAGTCAGATGAGCTAGATTGTTGTAAGTGGGGTTACAATCCTTGAAATCACCATTAAAAGGGGAGGGGAAAAAAAGAAGGGGAATCATGTAATTTTTTTAAATATAATACTTTTTGTTTTTCCTCTTCTTATCATGATATTCTATTCCAATAATATGTTAATGGTAAGATAAACGCCTTCTAGTGATTATTGTCTATGCTGTGGGTGTTCAAAGCCATAAAGAGTCTCTATTTTACCTTTATCAAAATGCTGAGCAATTTTGCTTCCTCGCATTTTGTTTCATTCCTGCTTTACTTATGGCTAATTAATCTTGGGTGTTTGTAACATTAAGAAAATATACTTTCTTTGAATCTGTATGCTTATGTGCATATACATGTGTATTTATTCCATATGCTTAGAAAAAAGAAAAAAATCTTCTGGGCAGGGTCTTTTCCATTGAGGTTTATAATTCAGCCTTTTATTAAAACACTGTAGTTCATTCTTTTCATTTTACCTTAATTTTTTTTAAATTAACAAACTTTTTTTTCCCTCACTCAAATAAAAAACTATCCTTTCCATTGGGAAAAAGAGGAAAACAATCCGAGATCTTCTAAAAATATATGCATAGTCAAAGCAGATTGCCACATTGGCCATGTTCAAAGATACATATCTCAATCTGCATTGTGAATTCATCACCTCTTTGGTTAGGAAATAAGTTGCATACATCTTGATTGATTTCCTAAATTATGATTTTGTCATTGTGTTAGAGTTCTTAAGTCTTTCAGAGTCATTTGTCTTTATAATGTTGTTGCTATTTGAATTTTGCTTTTAATTCTACTCACTTTGTTTTGCATCAGTTCATAAAAGTCTTTGAAGGTTTTTCTAAGGCAGTTCTTTTCAACATTTCTTGTGAACTACAATAGTGTGCTATTATCCATACACCAAAATTTATTCAGTTAATAAGCCTTAATTTCCAGTTATTAGTCATCATAAAAAGAGCTGTTTTATATACTTTTATACACAGGAGTCCTTTTCCTCTTTCTTTGATTCTTTTGAGGTGTAAGCATAGCAGTGGTATTGCTGGATCAAGAATAGGCCCAATTTAACAATTTGGGGGGCATAGTTCTAAATTCAGGAATTTAGGATGACTGGATCATTTCATACCTCCACCAACAGTCTTTAATGTTTCTGTTTTTTCCAGTTTCTCTTAGTTCCTCCAACATTTGTCATTTTCTTGATCCCTTTCAACTCTGAACTCTCCCCGAGACTATCTTGCCTTGCCAAGCTTAAGTTTTGATTCGTTTCCACCATCCACAGTTTATTCCTACTCATGTGCTATTGAAGGAGCATAAGAAAAATCACAAAACTGTGTTGGCATCATTGTGATTAGGGCAAGATGGTCCTTTTACATCTCCCTATAGTTCACTATCCCACTATCCAGTTCACTATAATAGCTCTTTTCAGTTGTCTTTATCCTTCCTCAAACCTCCTATGGCTTTTCTATGTCCCATTTTTCTCAGCTGAGGAACTTGTCTCATATTTCATAAAACTGAGGCCATTTGCCAAGTGCTCTTTCTTATCCTTTCCTCTTTATCTGATCTCACTCAAAGACCTTTCCTTCATTCACATTCATGAAAAGATGGGACTTCTCTTTGCCAAGATAAACCCCTTTCCCATAATACCTGCCTTCTCTTCATTCCTTTTCAGCCTTCTTTGCTGGTTCTTCAGCGTCCCCCTGGGCTCAATCCTGGATCCTCTTTTCTTCTCCCTTTATATTGTTTCACTTGATGATTACATCAGCTCTCTTACTTACTCAGAGTTACCCTAACTGGAAGCCTCTCCTGGCTTCAGTCTTGAATTTTCAGCTCTGCATTGGATATCTTGAATTAGATGTAAACTGTAAACTCAATATGTTTAAAATTGAATTCATTATCTTTCTCCCTAAATCTTCCCCTCTTCCTAATTTTCCTGTTTTTCCTGTTTACTTCCTATTACACTATCCTCCCACTCACTCAGGATCATAACCTAGGTCATCTTTCACTTCTCTCTCACCCCTTGTATCCAGTACGTATATCCTATTAATACTGTCACTTTTATATGTCTCCTTCTCTTATCTGACAATGTTAACTGATTTATTTATTAACTGATGTTTAGACTACAGAGTAGTCTTCAGGTTCTCCCTGCTCCCTTCAATCGGTACTCTACTTAGTTGTCAGATCTTCCTATAGTACAGGACTGACCATATCCTCTCCTGATCAATAAACTCCAATGAATCCATATTATTTCCAGAATCAAATATAAAATCCTCCCTGATTTTTAAAGGCCATGGCCCTCCTCCCTTTGACCTTTCTTACTCTTGTTGTTCCACCTTCCATATATTCTTCAATCTAGTGACACTAGCTTCCGTGCTGTTCCTCACACGTATAACTCCATCTTCTAATTCCATGTATTTTCAAGGCTGTCCCCTATGCCTGGAATTTTCTCTCTCTTCTTAATCTATATCTCCTTCAGATTTCAGCTAAAATCCTACCTTCTGCAAGAAGCCTTTCCATACTTCTCTAATTTTAATACTATTCCTCTAAGATTATTTCCATCTTGTCTTTATTAGGTTGATTGTACATAAGTATTTGCATGTTGTCTCCTCCAATTCCTGTCTCAATAGACCTATTAGATAGGGATTGGACTGTAAAGTCCTTGGGAGTATGTTTTTGTTTGGTGGCCTTTTTGTTTTCCCAGCATTTAGTACGCTGTCTGGCTGAAAGTAGGCACTTAATAAATGCTTGCTAACTTGATTGGATAATATGCTGCTCTTTTTTTTAGAAATCCTTGTCTTTTCCATTTCAGATCCAACTGAGGAGCCAACCCCACAGGCCACCAATACAGTTGGCTCAGTAATTGGAGTGATCCTCACTATTTTTTTATTTGGAGCCATGTACTTCATCTGTCAGAGAGTGTTCTGTCCACGAATGAAGGGAGATGGAGAGACAATGACGAACGACTATGTAGTTCATGGACCAGCATCTGTGCCCCTAGGTTATGTGCCTCACCCTAGTTCTCTTTCAGGTTCTCTGCCAGGTGAGTTAATAATGGAGGATTATTGAGATGAAAATCAAATTCCATTATAATATTCTTCCTTCTTAGTATAAATGAATTTTTACAAAATTGTTGTTGCTTCCCCTTTTCTGTTCTGTTTAAAAGGTATACTTTGTGAAAATTACTACAAGGTATATAATAAAATGGCAAATAAAAAATTGAGAATTATTTTATTTGCAACCTGTGGGTTGTTCCCTTTGCTTAAAGTAAGGGCAGCATATCCATGGATTTGGAGAAGGGGAAGAAATAACAAATTACCACAGGCTTACTTTTAGAGGGAATCCCAGGGGTCCTGAAGCTAGAGGAGGAACAGGAGATAAGAAAATAAGCCAGTTAAGAAGTCTTTCTATCACTAATAGTAGTACCTGGCCTTGTGACAGCACTGGGATGAGGGTTCCTCTTTTCCAGAAAACCAGAAATACCAGAGAGGCTCCTGGTATAAAGGGAAATATTTAAATACAGAATTAAAATTTCCCTTCCCCAAATGATTCCTCAATTTTCTTTTAAAGATAAAAATAAATAGCTCCCAGAGGCTTTGTGAGGGTGATTTTTCTAAGCAAATTTTTCTAAGTTTCATTATTTTAAGTAATGATGATACTTGTCATTATTTAAAATATCATCTAAATAATTTGGGATAGTGCCAGAAATATGCATAGATTTTTATATTTATCCCCTATTACATGTCTGTTTCTACCAGCCAGCATAGACGTTTTCTTTCTGCCCTGTCTTTTGTAATACATGTGTAATCATGGAAAACGTATTTTTCATATTACAGACCCATAGTCTAATGGCAGCTGTCAAACTAAAACAGCATATAGTTAAATAAATTGTAGAATTATGTCTACTCTTTCCATTAAGAAACATCAAAGTAAAAGTGGGGAAGTAAGAGTTTAGATTGGTAATTTTTTATGTGTTATCTTTATTGGGTTTATAAGATTGAGTAACATTTTCAAGTTTAAATGTGGATTAATTAATACCTTGTTTTCTGTATTTTATTTTAGGAATGTCCCGTGGCAAATCAATGATTAGTTCCCTTAGTATCATGGGTGGAAGCAGTGGACCACCTTATGACAGAGCTCATGTCACTGGAGCATCATCTAGTAGTTCTTCAAGTACAAAAGGCACCTATTTCCCTGGGGTAAATGTTTTCTTTAGTACTTCTTGTTTTTCTTTCTTTACTTCTGCAATAGCGTTCCTCTCAGAAAAATGTGTTACAACTTTAAAATAATATATCTTCAAATGAGGGAGGGAATAAACTTATTGAATAATTTTAAAAAGTTAAGAAAATCAACTTTCAAACTTTTTAACATTTCCATTCAAATTTAAATATTTTATTCCTTTTTGTAACTTGATATATTAATCACTTTTAATGATTTATCACAGCAGGGACTTTGTGGTTTCGTTGAATCCTAAAATGAATATTATTGGTTTTAAAATTAAGTAGATGAGACTATAAGTTAGAAGTTTATTTTCCTATCCAATATGTCTAACTTCCAAACTTAACTATAAAATGAACAAATCTGTAAGAACAGGCAGGGTACCTATGAGTTGATGGATAAAATTATTATTGCAAATTTCAAGTAAAAAAAGTACTCTCAGTTAAATATCCTAAATTGACTTCTAAGAGACTTGAAGGTATTCTTTCCACGAAACTGATCAAATAAGAAAGAGTGCTGTCGAAAATTTTTCTCTTAGAATACCCATTCTAATATCAGTAATTCTTCCCTGTGTAATTATAATTTCTCTTAGAAACATTTAGATAAGAATTTTTAAAATTGTGTTTTTTGTCTCATCTGTATTACCATTCTGTCATATTAAATGAAATTTATATGTGGACCACAGAATTCAAATTTTGTTATCCTTTATTTTTTTAAAGGATATATTTTTTTAGAATGGAGTATATATTTAGGGGACAGAGAAATTGGGGGAAAAACTCATTTATCCTTTTTGGGGATAGAGTAATTTCTTCTTAATTATTTATCTCATGTTTTCTTATAGATTTTGAACCCTCCTCCATCCCCAGCTACAGAGCGTTCACATTATACTATGGAATTTGGTTATTCTTCAAACAGCCCTTCTACTCACAGATCCTACAGGTACTAAAGGTCTTTTTCCCCCTCTCACTTAGCCTTTACCTTTCTCCATCATTAGTTGTTAGCACAAATCAGTGTTTTTTAAGAGGAAAATGCATCCTAGTTTGGGACTATAAGTAACAAGAAGTAGGTAATGGCCTACATGACCAACAGCAGGGAGCCATGAAGCACTAGCATTACAGATTCATATCCTTTTAACATACTGTGATTTCCCCTCCTAGAATATCTAAAATGCTAGCACCAAGGAGAACTGTGATGGAACAGCAGCACTAATAGTGAAGAGCTTTGAGATCTTGCCAAGAGGGGGGTATGATGTACTGGCTTCCTTCTTCTGCGGTTTCTTGTGAGGCTATGTGAAGGACAGGCATTACTATGTGAAGGACGAAATAACTCAAGAATTCCACTTACTTTATTTTGTTCATATGCCTCCCCTTGTGTCAACTCCCCCCCCCCCCCCCCACTATACCTGCCCTTTCATTAGTTTTCATCCCACAGAAATTGTAGATTATTAGGATACCTTTGTTGGAACCGTTATGAAAAAGGATAATTAGGGTTTGTTCAGGAAAATAAGAGCAAGACAAAGAAAGCAATAGTTGTTGAACCAGCTTAGTCTCCATTTTCACTAGTGAGCTCTCTTTCTTCTTAGTGTTTTGGTCTTCAGTTAACCCTGAGTGTGGGAGTCAGGAAATGTGATTTATGGTCTCAGCTTTCTCATTAACTAGCTGTATGCCCTCGGTCAAAGTATTGGTCTTCTCTGACCCTCAGTACCTTCATCTGTAAAATGAGCTAAATAGTTTTAAAATTCTAGTTTTCATTTTTCATGAAGCATAAAGTGAATAATTGTTAAGATTTGGATGACAAAGAAGACAAAACAAAGGCCCAACATGATAGTGAATGAGTCTTTTAAGTGCTTCAATAGGGATAATCAAATTTTTCTTGTAATATACTTGAAGGAATTTCTGTGTTTAAAAAACAAACAAAAAAAAAAAAACAAACCAGAAATGTATTCTCCTTCACATAATAACTTCAGCAGTAGCAAGAACTAGTATTTATACAGCACTTTAAGGTTGGCAAAGTACTCTATACATATTATCTCTTTTTATCTTCATGGAAACTCTGTGGAAAGTAGTCCCTGTTATGGTCTCCAATTTACAGATGAAGAAACTGTGAGGCAGGAAGGGGTTAAGTGACTCGCCAAGGATCACAGAGCTAGCATGTCTCTGAGGCAGGATTTGAACTTGGCTCTCATCCCAAGTGTAGGACTCTGGTGGCACAGCTCAGCTGCCTCATCAGCAGGCTAGCCATTGGCCAGCGTATTTCCAAAGATTTCTTTCTTTTTTTTTTTTTTTCCTTTATAAACAGTCTACAGTACTACCCTGTTGAGGAGTGGGATGGTCTATACCCTTTTTTAGTGTGTAAACATACACATGTGCACACTATCTTCCTTTTTCTCTCTACTTTTGCCATCTTTATCTCTTCCCAAAGAGAAAAAATTTTAAATAAGCCTGAGCTGATGTGCATGGCTGGGCTGATGCTCTTTAAGCATTTCTCTGTGTGGGTTTTTCCTCCTCAGAGAAGTCCTGGTAATACTGTTTGTGATAAAGACCATCATTTTCTGTGAAATGAAACCGCCCTCTGCTCTTTCTCCCTCCTAGCTACAGACCCTACAGTTACCGCCACTTTGCGCCACCCACCACCCCATGCAGCACTGATGTTTGTGACAGCGACTACGCCCCCAGCCGGAGGATCACTGCAGTGGCGGCAGCCAAGGGCTACACCAGTGACTTAAACTATGACTCTGAGCCTGTGCCCCCACCTCCCACTCCACGAAGCCAGTATCTGTCAGCTGAAGAAAACTATGAAAGCTGCCCCCCTTCCCCCTACACAGAGAGGAGCTACTCTCATCACCTCTATCCACCTCCACCGTCCCCCTGTACAGACTCCTCCTGAGGAGGGCCCCCCCCTCCTCTGACTGCCTCCAGTATAAAAGTGTAAATATAAATTGGTTGAAATCTGGAGGGGGGGGAGGGAGCTATCAGAGAAAGGTGAGGCAGACCATGTACAGATAAGAGTTTTAAATGGGGTGGGGAATATGGAGATATTTGTACAGAAGAAAAGAATATTTATATATTTTCTTAACAGCAAAGTTGCTGCTTGTGCCATAAAAAAAAATTTGTATAAAATAAATTTGTACTAAAAATTTTTATTTTTACAAACTGAATACACAAATCATGCCTTAAACCCAGGGAAGTGACTGTGAATATACATAGGAAACAGAAAGACAAAGGTGAATCACTGTCTAGTAAGATGTGGGCTTTGTTGATACCAAAAAAAAGAAAAAAGGTCCATGACCACCACCTCAGAGCAGCAAACCATAGGTACTTTGAAGTTGCTAATTATCCTTCATGTTAACAATGGAGGGTTAACAGCTGAAGTTTAAATATGGGGTAGGAGAAAGAAAAGTTACTAACAAAGGGCTTTGTTTTCTATAGGAATACAGTGATTTTAGCAATGAAAATATATGTATACTTTAAAAATAGTCCATTTTAAGATGGTTTCTTTTGGAAAGAGTACATCAATTGTCCAGTATCATATCACAAAGTTGTGTGTGTGTGTGTGTGTGTTCATTTGTCACAAACACACACAAACACACTCATCTCTACCCTGGAACCTCCATCTCCGTTTGAAATTAATATTCTCCCTAGGCCATCTGTCTTACCTCCTTTCCCTGACAGTCCTATGGATGCATTAGTCAAGACACCATGATTTATTTTTTTAAAAATTATTTTAGAACTAATAATAGAGGAGTTTTCTAATTGGAATATGTTTTATAATTATTTCCATTTCCCAATAAGCTCAGTTCTCCAACTTGACTCTTTCTTCTGCATAATGTTCACAAGTTAA
This sequence comes from Sminthopsis crassicaudata, assembly GCF_048593235.1. NCBI lineage: Eukaryota > Metazoa > Chordata > Mammalia > Dasyuromorphia > Dasyuridae > Sminthopsis > Sminthopsis crassicaudata. The sequence continues at coordinate 191,394,395 of NC_133621.1, forward strand.
ACATATTATTATCTATTTCCCTTCCCAAGATATCTTTCCTTCAATGCTCACAGATATGTCAATATTTTCTATGACATATATTATAGACAGTGTTTATGAATTATAAATTTAGTCTATTGTAAATTAATCATATATCCTTGCAGTACTTTCAGTGTATATCACAGTATAAATCATTTTATATAAATATATATATATATACACACACACACACACACACACACACACACACACACACACACACACACATATATTTTCTGAGTACAAAGCATTTAAACCTATTGGAGACAATCTATTAAAATAATGAACTCATTGGAAGAGTTTTCCAATCTATATATTAACTCTCTTCTTTCATGTTCAGTAAGCCAGTTTTCTCAGCATGACTTTTACATACCTCTTCTTGTGTGGCATGAGTTTAATACTTAATGTTTTCCACTGTGAATATAAGTAAATGTTGTTATTGTTGTTTCAAATTATTCTTAACCAAATTATGCTTAATTCACTTCATGTTTATTTTAAAAATATGTTCTCTCTCCAAATTTATTTTGATCGAAATTATTGCTATTTAATCATTTAGATAAGAAATCTGTTTGGACTGAATGGGAAGGTGAATTATTTGTTGATTCTTTAGTTGCCAAAACTGAGGTGGAAGGGGAAAAGAAAAATCTTTTGTACTCTTATCTGCCTAAGTATTGAGGCTGCTGCATCCTTAGTCATCAGGGACAAGATATGGTATGATCTCAGCACTGTCACCTTATATGTTTCCAGTTCTTTCTTCCTAAAAATGAAAAGATTTAAAATAATATGTTTTCATTTAAATTTGTGAAGTTGTAAGAAGTTATCTAATTTTGCCCTTGTGAAAATGTAGCTTAAATCTCTCTAATTCCAGTGCCAAAACAATGTAAGCTGTTCAATATCTTTAGCAGAAGTAACTTTTTTAAGTAATTAAAAATACTTAGGTAATTAGGTAATTTAAAATGTTATTTCTAAATTTTCCTCAGATTATTTGAAAACAAAGAATAGGTTATAGTACTACATTTTCCATAAATCAGTTGTCTTATTCATTCAGGCAGGTAATGACCTTTCTTAGCAATGAAAAACACAATTATGGTCTTAAGGCAGGATGGACATTGAAGGTGTAATTTGTAATACACAAGGGGAACATGATCCTTATGAAAAGAATAAGGTGATCGATAGCTGGGTATCAATCAGAATTTGAGAAATCTATTTGTTTACATTTTTTTAATATGCAGCTTTACCATGAGGGGTGCATGTGTGGGAATTTGCACTATATGAACTAAGAAGAATATTGCCTTGTTATATCTCAGTTCAGGTACTTGTACTGCGATGGCAATGGTCTCTTCTTGCAAAATACTAATTTGTGTGCCAATTTTTATTTGAAAATCATTTGAAGGTGATTCAGCTTAGTTTCAGTATCCTCTTTTTTTCTTTAAAAGTTTCTGGAAGTATTTTTTGGATAGGACAGAATAGATAAATTTGTGTAAGTGTTGTTAGCTTTTGGCCTTGCTGGACAGTTAAGCCTAAGTGAACTGCACATGAATTATTGAACATTTGTTTGACCAGGAATGAAAGTGAGTAGAGAGTTGGTTGGAAAAAAACGAAATGAACATACAAGAAGTTGAATTTGCTAAATCTGAGAAGAGTTTATTTCATTTTGAATTAAGCTCTACATTTTGAAATAAGATTTCTAGTTAGAACATGAATAAAATTCATTTTATTTTGCATTAACAGTAGTATTAAAATATTTTGTGATGGTGTTTTTTCCCCAAACCCTTCACATCATAAAGAATGCCTCCCCTACGCATTGGACTCTGCAGCATAATGTCTTGGAAATACCATTGGACTAGGAACCAGTAGACCAGGGTTCTTGTTTTAGTGACTTCTAAGGTGCTTTTGAAAGTCTATGATTCTTTGATTATATGGTTTATATAAAGCAGCTTGTGTGCAAAATGGCAACCAAGATATAGTAGATGGAAAGCTGGACTCATAACTGGAGAGACCTGCACCTCTGACACGTGATGGCTGTATCAGACTGTGCAGGTCACTTAATCTCTCCGTACTGGAGACAGCTCTCTGAAGCTGTAACTTGCAGAAAAGGTTACTGACCTGCATTGGTGAGGGGGGGTTTCCTGCATCAGTGAAATCACAAGTCTGGTCTCTATCTGTACCTTGTCTGAACAGAAAGTCCTGACTGTGCCCTGGATATGCAGAATTGCACAGGGAAAGGACATTTAGAGTATTTATTCACTTAGAACAGACCAGTTTGTAAAGACTGTTTTGGGGATGATTGGGAGGAAATTTCTTAAGATGGTTAAAGTTTGACTTCATTCACTATTTTACAAAATCTGAGGTTGGAAAATTGTTATAACTAAATCCAGTCATAGTGCCTAAAACGTAATACACCTGTTATCAGTGTTAGATTTGGATTCTCACATTTGTGTAGTACTTTGTGGTTAACAAAGTGCTTTTCTCACATGGCTGTCCCTTTGAAGTAGGCATTTTACAAATGGATAAATGAACTTAGAGGCTTTAAGTGACTTGCCAAAGGAGACATAGTAAATCAAAAGCCAGGTCTTCTGGCTCAAAATCCAGTGCACTATGTAACTTTTGTGGCATTTTTTCTGTTTTCATTTTTATAGTTATGAAAAATTGAAATTAGTATCAATTTTTAGTATTTATTCTGCTGGCTAATGAAACTTTAATAATGACTTTATGTGGTATTCATGGTTTTGGAGGCTTTGCCCTAAATGGTTCTGCTTCTCCCAGATGCCACTGATTTGTTGAAGATGATTACATTCATCAGTTATCACAGCACAGATGTGATGTTTTTAGTAAAGAATTTAAGATTTTTATATATTTAAGACAACTTTCCCAAATTAGAAGGCCAATTGGCCATATTGTAATGGCCTTACTAGGGCCTATATGGCCTTGTTAAGTAAGCAACTTGATACACTTGAATGAAACACAGAGTTAATAAAACCAGACGATAATTGTATGAATTTTCAAAAAGTGCCTGTATTTGGCATTTGAGGTATAGATATCCTCAGGGAATTTAGAGTTAAGGATTATAAAACACTATTGTAAAAGTTACTCATGGGAAGAAGTCTATATTTCTTTCCAAATCTCTAACCCTGAAATGACCCTAGTCTTCCTTATGTTCACTAATACACTACTCATCACTCCTGCAAGGATTAACATAAATAATGTTTCTCATTAATGACTTTTGTCATAGTGTTTTTAAAAGAATGTCAAAATTTGTCATTTTTCATTTGAAATAAGCACAAAATGATAGTTTTCTAAATTGATGTTTGACTAAAAGCTTAATGAATTGCCTTTAGTGGTTACTAATAGGGAACTACATTTAGCTAAATAACACTCTAAAGACTTTAGCCTTGAATCATAATTAAACTAGCTTTAGAACTGGAGGGAAACTGAAGAATTCCTGTGTTAAGCCAAGTAACTTGAAAATAAATGATTGCTCTCAATGCCCTCAACAAAATAGATGGTTCAAACACTTCTTTGTCTATCATTCATTTGTCATGAAAGGAAATGATCAGATAAGTATAAATTTAGGGCCAATCTTCTATTAAATAATAATTTTCTTTTGCATCAAAGGCAGCATAGACAAAAAAAGAGAAAATGTTTTGTTAGGTGCCCAGAGTTAATAATGCTCACCTAAGTAGATTATATTCTTGATATTTTCACAGCATAATTCTTTTTATGATGACACCAAAGAATTAGATAGTACACATTTGCTTAACTGTCCATGCTTCATTTTAGTCCAAAGGTTGGTTATGAATTAAAAAATAAAAAATTTAAATTCTGGTATCCTAATAAGAAGTGCATATTGAAAACAAAACAAAATGAAAGTTGATTCTTAAATCCATTGTAACTTGGTTAAATTGTTTGGGTTATTAGGAAAAATAGAAATGTATTTTATAAAGAGGATACCAAGAAACTTAAGCTGGACTAGCCTTGTTTGCAAATGAAGGATTTGGTGCTGCTTTCAGATGTTTATTCTTTGTGTTTTTGTTTTGTTTTTTGTTTTGTTTTTCATTTTTCTTGAGCTTTAATCTTTGTCATTGTCTTAAAGTCAGCTGGTGTTTCTTGTTCATCGACTTTGGTACAATGGTGCTTTGCAAGGATGTATTTATAATATAATGACCAACATTTGGTCAGCCCCTATCCACTTTTTCACTGTACCTTACACACACACACACACACACACACACACACACACACACACACACACCCTTTCCTTTTTTTGTAAAATAAATGCTTTACTTGTAAACTGTATAAAAACAGACACCTTGTATAAATCCCCTTTTTGATTATTACAATAAGTTGAGTTGTAACAAATGAAATGTTGATTTTTATAATAAAACAGAGTGGAAAAATATTTGCTTGAAGTAAGAAAATAAAACTGTTGTCAGTTGTGCTTTGCTAATGACCAAAATAAGACTGAATGTTGGGTTTTACAAACAAATATTGCCTTAATTATTTACTACAAGTGTCCTGCCACAAGAGACAAGTTTGTGAAAACTGGTTGCTTAAATATGATCTTAGGTAGAAGGAGGACCATCAGAGCTCATCCAGTCCAACTCTCCTTTCCTCCCTTTTCCTTCTCTCTAAAACCAGCAATCCTCTTACTTTATTACAGTCTGATTTTACTTTGGTTTCAATTAACTCCAGATACAACTAGATATCTCCAACATTGGGCCCTACTTTAGAACTTTCTGTACAGTTTCTGGTGGAATAAAGTTGGAGTTGGTGGTGAAATATTAGATCTGATTTTATTGTTATGAGAAAATACCTTCTAAACATTTCTCTGCAACTTAAAGACTGAAGAGGGTTCCCTAGAGCAGTAGTGTCAAACTCCAATAGAAATGAGGTTCTTACAATGACATAGGGAACCCTGTGGGGATGCATATTAACTTAGTTTTAAAATGGAATATTGCCTATGAGACACAGAGGTAATTTCGCTGAATAGCTAATAAGCCAAAGTCTTTCAGGCTCCAAAGCTAACTGGCTACCCACAATGCCTTGCTTCTTCATAATATAATACTATAATACAAATTGCAAAGCTAATTAATATGTAAGAGAATAGTAGGAAAGTGGATAAGATGCCCAAAACTTTCTCTTGAGACCTGAGCCTTCTTATGACTTGAGAGAGCGCTATGTGATCTCAGCCACTTAGCAAAAAGATAGAAAACCACTGGTTTCTATTGGTTATAACAAACAAACAAAAAAAAATCTTGTGGTTGATACAGCTTGGCAGCTACTCATCATTAGCAAATTATTAAACAAGGTAGCTTGAAACCAACATGTTACAAAGAGGTGCTTTTCAAAAATGAGTACACTGATTAAAGTTTCCATTGCTCTGTCCTCTCATTCTATCATATAACTCTACCTTCTGAATAAAAATAAACCAAAGAATGAGTTATACAAGTTTAACAGAGCCTTTGAAAGGAAAGGCAGAGACAGATGCCAATAGGAAAAATGGATATTGGGATTCTTAACCTAAGAACTATAGATTGACTTGGGAATCTGAATTTGAATGGAGAAAAACATTATGCCTTTATTTCAATAGAATTGGTTTCCTTTGTAATATTATTTCTTATATTTTCAGCATTTAAGAAAAAAATTATTCTGAAAATTCCCATAGGCATTTACCAGATTGCCAAAGAGATCCACGTCACAAAAAGGCTTATTAGTGCCCCTGCTGCAGAGATTTTTTTTAAAACTCCATCATAAAGAATTTATGGAAAACAGAATTTTAGTGGAAATGGGAATTTTAATGATGAAGATAAAGATTTTGAAAAACAAAATAGGTCATCTTGATTATATGAAATGTAAATATCTTACATAAATAAAATTAACCAAGATAAGAAAAAGATACAGATTGGGAAAACATCATTTGAATATTTCCATAAAAACCTAATACCTAAAATTCATGGGAAATTGGCTCTAAAATCAAAAAACTTTCCCTTTTAGGCAAAGTCTTTAGTTTTAATTCCCTCCCTAGTGCTTCTAAATGATTTTTTTTATTCCTTTAAGCTATTTTTATCTCCTGCTTTTTAGCTTCTTGTTAAAAACCATTCTCCACCATAACTTTGTGATTCATGTTTGCATAATTGTGCGGAATGGGAAAGAGGATAGGGAGAAGACAGTGGAGGATCCCGGTATCTCTGCTGACATACACAAGGTGAAAACACATCAGGAGACAGATTACTGTTCTGAAAAGAAGGTTTTATCTTGGTTTGAGGGCTGAATTGGTTCAAAAAATCCTATAGTTTTGATTATAAATAACTTTTATAAAGTCTTAGAAAAGATTGAAAGAGACAGAGTTAGATTATTTAGCTTTAAGTTAAAATAAGTTATTTTAAGTGCTTTAGGGGACCCTGAAGCTCTGCTATCACATGTAAAAGTAATGGAATAAAGAAGTGGCCCAATGGACACCATGTCTCCTGTAATGGAAGAAGACAAATGTGGTCTAAAAGACTACCATTACTACGTGTGAGAAGAGATTTTGAGTGTTTTTCAGTATTTATTTCTCTTATACAGCCAAACTTTGTCGTTATGAAGAAGTACATGTTGGGGGGAAAAAATGAAAGCTGATTTTTAAATCCATTGAACATGATTAAATGGTTTGACTTAGGGAGAATGGAAATATATTTTATAAAGAGAATACTAATAAGCTTCAGCTTAACTAGTCTTGTTTGCAAATGAAGGATTTGGTGCCATTTTCAAATTTTTATCTTTTGTGGTTCTGCTTTTTTTTTTTTTTCTTGAACTTTAGGTCTTTGTTGCTATGTTAAAGTTAAGTGTTTCTTGTTCATTAACTTTGATACAATGTTTTGCAAGGATGTATTTTTAGCATTGACCAACATTTGGTCAGCCCCTATACACCTTTTTCATTGTTACATACACACACACACACACACACACACACACACTCCTCTCCCCTTATTTTTTGTAAAATAAATGCTTTACTTATAAATTATAAAAAGACACCTTGTATAAATACCTTTTTTGATTATTACAATTAGTTGCATTATAACAAATGAAATGTTGATTGTTATAATAAAACAGTGGAAAAATATTTGAAGTAAGAAAATAAAACAACTGTCAGTTGTGCTTTGCTAATGACTAAAATAAGACTGGATATTGGATTTTACAAACAAATACTGCCTTAATTATTTACTACAAGTGTACTACAAATAACACAAGAGACAAATTGGAAAACTTTTTGCTTGTAGATGATCTTTAAGGAGAGGATACCCTCAAAAATTCATCCAATCCAATTTTCCCTTTCCCCCATTTTCAGAAGAAGGAACTGAGGTTCAGAGAGGAAGTGACAGAACTGGGGTTAAAATCCATTTTCCTTCAAACTAAAACCAGCAATCCTTCTACTCTATTTCAATCTAAGTACTAAAAGATTTTGCTGTTTTTTCATTTAACTCCAAGGACAACTACATGGTTTCAATACTGGGTTCCACTTTAAAATCCATAAAATCTTTACTTTCTGATAGAATAAAGTTGGGAAAGGAGGATGTGGAGGACTGGATCTGATTTTTATGGTACAGGGAATTTTTTTTTCCTTCACAGGGCTTTCTTTTTATTTAATTTCTTTTTTGGTTGCAGTTTAACTTCCAAGTTGTCACCCTCCCCCCACCATGCTACACTTGAGAATGTCACCATTTCTCACTCTTCCCACATAAAAACACACACATATATGTAAACACAAATATATATATACACATATATGTAAAACTATGCTATACATACTTTTATTTATAAGTTCTTTCTCTGGAGGTGGATACTATCTTCCTTCCTAAATCCTTTGTAGTTGATTTGAATATTTATAACACTTTAGAATAGTTTAGCCATTCTCAGCTTTTTCCCCCAAACAATATTGCTATGACTATATCTTCTGCTCATTTCATTCTTCATTATTTTATGCAAGTCTGTCTATGTTTTTTTAAAATCAAGTAGTTTATCATTTCTCACAGCCCAGTAGTGGGACACCTTATGTTAACATATTAGAAAAAATGACAAAAATGAAAAATTAATAGAAATATTATCACTTGTATAAAGTGAAAAAAGCAGAACCCAAATAATATATACTGGTGGCTACAACAATATTAATCATTTTTTAGTCCTGGTCTGGTACTCTCTCCACTACATGAAGAGAGGCAATATATCACAGAACAAATACACTGGACAATGTTAGGTTAGAAAGTGCTTTCTAATAACATTTCTATGATGTTGATAATATGTGTTATTATGCCCAATTTTATAGAGTTTCAGAGAAGTTAATGACTAGTAACTGTCCAAAGTCTAGACTGAAACCCAGATCTCCTGGTTGCAAACATAAGTGACTCCTGTCATTTGCTAAATTGTTCGTGGTTTGACTCAGCAGTTGGGGGAGAGAGTGACATGGATTCCTCTCAGGCCACTAGGGGGGTTTATATCCCATATGAAAATATGTTTTCAATAACAATAAAAGCCATAGCTACATTTATGTGGAATTTTAAACTTTGTAAAGAGTGTTACAATTTTATTAGAACATGAGTTTGCTACAAGGATAAGAAAAGTAGTCAACTGGGGGAAAATATTAGATATTTCAAGGGTTTGATACTTGAGATAGATCAATTAATAGAAATACATAAGACCAAATACTATTCCTCAATAAGGTAAGCAGTCAGAGAATATGAAAAAAAAGTTCTCAAAAGCATTGCAAACTACTAGCAACCATGTAGAAGAATGCTCCAAATTACCGCTAAAAAGAAAATTGAATCAAAGCAACCTAAAGCTTTTTTACC